>NW_017197303.1:0-8130 GCF_001704415.2 Capra hircus
ATAGAAAGTAGATATTAGACTCCGCTGATGAGTCTGTCTTGGTAGAATTTCATGGGTAACCTGTTTCTGCATCCGTGACTTTCAATCTGAGGATGACTCGCACCAGAGGTGGCACGATGGAACCGGAACACCTGTGGGGAAAGCCTCAGGAAAGCCTTGAGGGAAGCCACAGGTGCCCTTGTGTCCCTAGCGGAATGGCGCGACAAGCTGGGCTCACTCGAGAGGAAAGCGCCGGTGCATGCCCCCCTGCGAGAGGAGGACTTGATTCACTGGGAGACTCCAGAAGTACCCCAAGATCCATGTCAGCACTGGAGAGGAATCCTCAGGTTCCGGCACTGATTCCACACAAGGTCTTAGGCCCGGCATCGACGGGAGAGGAATCCCGAGAGGCCCCGAGCAACTCGCATGGGGACTGGCCTTTCCTGAGGCCACCAGAGCGCGGTCCCTGAAGGTCCCAGTCGTTAAGTCGAGAGCACCTGCCGCAACTCGAGAAAATCCATTAGGTTCTCCCTCCAGCGAGATGAGGCCTTTTCCGATGAGGCTCCTCAAGGCTAATCACAATTAAACTGGAATCCACGGGTCCTTCACACCCTTGCTGCAACTCAAGAAGTTCCCGTCATACCCACTCCACTCGAGAAGAAGGCACGAGAGTTCCCGCCCACATCCAGAGGAGCCCCGTTTCCGCCTCCATAGCTCTGAGAGGAGGGATCCTTTCCCTTGCGTGGTCTGGAAAGATATTCCCGGCATTTCCCGTCGCATCTCAAGAGGAGGCGCTCTCCACTTGAAAGGCGAGAGGAACTCCAGGTTCGTGCCACCGTTCCCACACTCCCCCAGATGTCTCATTCCATTCCAGCAGAAACCATTTTTCCCTACACTGCCTCGACTTTCAAGCTGAGGATCGACTCACACCACGGTGGCATGTGGGACAGCCCTGTGGGAAAGCCTCGTGGGAAAGTCTCCTGAGAAAGCCTCGAGGGAAAGCCACAGATCCCATGATCCACGCCGAAGGGAAGCCTTGACACTGCTGCTACAGCTCGGGTGGAAAAACCCACGTGCATAGTCCTCCACTCGCAGACGAGGAATGACTCCCCTGGGGAGACTCCAGAAGTACCCAAGATCCATGTCAGCACTGGAGAGGAATCCTCAGGATCCGACACAGACTCCACACAAGGTCCCAGGGCCCGGCATCGACGGGAGAGGAATCCCGAGAGGCCCCCGAGCAACTGCATGGGGACTGGCCTTTCCTGAGGCCACCAGAGCGGGTCCCTGAGGTCCCAGTCGTAAGTCGAGAGCAACCTGCCGCAACTCGAGAAAATCCATTAGGTTCTCCCCTCCAGGCGAGATGAGGCCCTTTTCCGATGAGGCTCCTCGAGGCTAATCACACCTAAACGCTGGAATTTCCAAGGGTCCTTAGCACCCTTGCTGCAACTCAAGAAGTTCCCCGTCATACCCGACTCCACTCGAGAAGAAGGACGAGAGTCCCGCCCACATACAGAGGAGCCCCGTTTCCGCCTCATAGCTCTAGAGGAGGGATCCTTTCCCTGCGTGGTCGGGAAAGTATTCCCGGAGTTTCCGTCGCATCTCAAGAGGAGGCGCTCTCCACTTGAAACGGGAGAGGAACTCCAGGTTCGTGCCACCGTTCCCACACTCCCCGAGATGTCTCATTCCATTCCACGGAAACCTTTTTTTCCCTGCACTGCCTCGACTTTCAAGCTGAGGATCGACTCACACCACGGTGGCATGTGGGACAGCCCTGTGGGAAAGCCTCGTGAGAAGGTCTCCTGAGAAAGCCTCGAGGGAAAGCCACAAATCCCATGATCCACGCGAAGGGAAGCGTGACACTGCTGCTACAGCTCGGGAGAAAAACCCACGTGCATATCCCCACTCGCGAAGAGGAATGACTCCCCTGGGGAGACTCCAGAGGTACCCAAGATCCATGTCAGCACTGGAGAGGAATCCTCAGGATCCGGCACAGACTCCACACAAGGTCCAGGGCCCGGCATCGACGGGAGAGGAATCCCGAGAAGCCCCCGAGCAACTGCATGGGGACTGGCCTTTCCTGAGGCCACCAGAGCGGGTCCCTGAGGTCCCAGTCGTAAGTCGAGAGCACCTGCCGCAACTCGAGAAAATCCAGGAGGTTCTCCCCTCCAGGCGAGATGAGGCCCATTTCTGCTGAGGCGTCTCGAGGCTAATCACACCTAACCTCTCGAACTTCCAAAGGGTCCTTCACACCCTTGCTGCAACTCAAGAAGTTCCCCGACATACCCGTCTCCACTCGAGAGGAAGCACGAGAGTCCCGCCCAAATCCAGAGCAGCCCCGTTTCCGCCTCATACCTCGAGCGGAGGGATCCTTTCCCTGCGTGGTCGGGAAAGAATTCCCGGCGTTCGCCGTCGCATCTCAAGAGGAGGCGCTCTCCACCGGAAAGGCGAGAGGAACTCCAGGGTCTTGCCACCATTCCCAGAGTCCCTCAGATGTCTCAGTCCATTCCAGAGAAACCTGTTTTCCCTGCACTGCGTCGACTTTCAAGCCGAGGATCGACTCACACCACGGTGGCACGTGGGACAGCCCTGTGGAAAGCCTCGTGGAAAAGCCTCTTGGGAAAGCGTCGAGGGAAAGCCACAGATCCGTTGATCCACGCGAAGGGAAGCGTGACACTGCTGCCTACAGCTCGGGAGGAAAGCGCACGTGCATGCCCCCACTCGAGTAGAGGACTGACTGCCCTGGGGAGACTCCAGAAGTACCCCAAGATCTATGTCAGCACTGGAGAGGAATCCTCAGGTTACAGCACCGACTCCCCACAAGAACTTAGGCTCCGGCATCAACGCGAGAGGAATCCCGAGAGGCCCCCAAGCTACTCACATGGGGACTGGCCTTTCCTGAGGCCACCAGAACGGGTCCCTGAGGTCCCCATCGTAAGTCGAGAGCACCTGCCACAACTCGAGAAAATCCAGGAGGTTCTCCCATCCAGGCGAGATGAGGCCCATTTCCGCTGAGGCGTCTGGAGTCTAATCACTTCTAATATCTGGAACTTCCAAATGGTCATTCACACCATTGCTGCAACTCAAGAAGTTCCCCGACATACCCGTCTGCACTTGAGACGAAGCACGAGAGTCCCGCCCACATCCAGAGGAGCCCCGTTTCCGCCTCCTACCTCGAGAGGAGGTATCCTTTCCCTGCGTGGTCGGGAAAGAATTCCCGGCATTTCCGTCGCATCTCAAGAGGAGGCGCTCTCCACAGGAAAGGCGAGAGGAACTCCAGGGTCGTGCTACCATTCCCAGAGTCCCCCAGATGCCTCAGTCCATTCCAGGGAAACCTGTTTACCCTGTACTGCCTCGACTTTCAAGCCGAGTATCGACTCACACCACGGTGGCACGTGGGACAGCCCTGTGGGAAAGCCTCGTGGAAAGCCTCGTGGGAAAGCCTCGAGGGAAAGCCTCGTGTGAAAGCCTCGAGGAAAAGCCACAGATCCCTTGATCCACGCGAAGGGAAGAACGACACTGCTGCTACAGCTCGGGAGGAAAGCGCATGTGCATGCCCCCACTCGAGACGAGGACTGACTCCCCTGGGGAGACTCGAGAAATACCCCAAGATCCATGTCAGCACTGGAGAGGAATTCTCAGGTTCCGGCACTGACTCCACACAAGGTCTTAGGCCCCAGCATCGACGGGAGAGGAATCCCGAGAGGCCCCCGAGCAACTTGCACGGGGACTTGGCCTTTCCTGAGGTCACCAGAGCGGGTCCCTGAAGTCCCCGTCGTAAGTCGATAGCACCTGCCGCAACTCGACAAAATCCAGGAGGTTCTCCCCTCCAAGCGAGATGAGGCCCATTTCCGCAGAGGCGCCTCGAGGCAAATCACACCTAACCTCTGGAACTTCCAAAGGGTTCTTCACACCCTTGCTGCAACTCAAGAAGTTCCCTGACATACCCGTCTCCACTTGAGAGGAAGCACGAGAGTCCCGGCCACATCCAGAGGAGCCCCGTTTCCGCCTCCTAGCCTGAGATGAGGGATTCTTTCCCTGCGTGGTCCTGAAAGAATTCCCGGCGTTCCCGTCGCATCTCAAGAGGAGGCGCTCTCCACAGGAAAGGCGAGAGGAACTCCAGGGTCGTGCCACCATTCCCAGAGACAACCAGATGTCTCAGTCCATTCCAGGGAAAACTGTTTTCCCTGCACTGCCTCGACTTTCAAGCCGAGGATCGACTCAAACCACGGTGGCACGTGGGAAAGCCCTGTGTGAAAGCCTCGTCGGAAAGCCCCTGATCCCTTGATCCACGCGAAGGGAAGTACGACCCTGCTGCTACAGTTCGGGAGGAAAGCGCACGTGCATGCCCCCACTCGAGTCGAGGACTGACTCCCTTGGGGAGACTCCAGAATTACCCCAAGGTCCATGTCAGCACTGGAGAGGAATCCTCAGGTTCCGGCACTGACTCCACACAACGTCTTAGGCCCCGGCATCGACGGGAGAGGAATCCTGACAGGCCCCCGTGTAACTCGCAAGGAAATGGCCTTTCCTGAAGGCCACCAGAGCGGGTCCCTGAGGTCCCGGTCATAAGTCGAGAGCACCTGCCACAACTCGATCAACTCCAGGAGGTTCTACCCTCCAGGCGAGATCAGGCCCATTTCCGCTGAGGCGTCCTGAGGCTAATCACACCTGTACACTGGAACTTCCGAAGGGTCCTCCACACCCTTGCTGCATCTCAAGAAGTTCCCCGACATACCCGTCTCCACTCGAGAGGAAGCACGAGAGTCCCGACCATATCCAGAAGAGCCCCGTTTCCACCTCCTAGCTCGAGAAGAGAGATCCTTTCCCTGCGTGCTCGGGAAAGAATTCCCGGCGTACCCGTCGCTTCTCAAGAGAAGGCACACTCCACAGGAAAGGCGAGAGGAACTCCAGGGTCGTGCCACCATTCGCAGAGTCCCCCAGATGTCTCAGTTCATTCCAGGGAAACCTGTTTTCCTGCACTGTTTTGACTTTCAAGCCGAGGATCAACTCACACCACGGTGGCACGAGGGACAGCCCTGTGGGAAAGCCTCGTGGGAAAGCCTCATGGGAAAGCCTCCAGGGAAAGCCACAGATCCCTTGATCCAAGCATAGGGAAGCGTGACACTGCTGCTTCAGCTCAGGAGGAAAGCGCACGTGCATGCCCCCACTTGAGACGAGGACTGACTCCCCTGGGGAGACTCCAGAAGTACCCCAAGATCCATGTCAGCACTGGAGAGGAATCCTCAGGTTCCGGCACCGACTCCACACAAGGTCTTAGGCCCGTGCATCGACGTGAGAGGAATCCCGAGAGGCCCCAGAGCAACTCGCATGGGGACTGGCCTTTCCTGAGGCCACCACAGCGGGTCCCTGAGGTCCCCGTCGTAAGTCGAGAGCACCTGCCGCAACTCGAGAAAATCCAGGAGGTTCTCCCCTCCAGGCGAGATGAGGCCCATTTCCGCTGAGGCGTCTGGAGGCTAATCGCATCTAACATCTGGAACTTCCAAAGGGTCTTTCACTCCTTTACTGCAACTCAAGAAGTTCCTCGACAAACCGGTCTCCACTCGAGAGGAAGCACGAGATTCCCGCCCACATCCAGCAGAGACCCGTTTCCGCCACCTAGCTCGAGAGTAGGGATCCTTTCCCTGCGTGGTCGGGAAAGAATTCCCGGCGTTCCCTTCGCATCTCAAGAGGAGGCGCTCTCCACAGGAATGTTGAGAGGAACTCCAGGGTTGTGCCACCATTCCCAGAGTCCCCCAGATGTCTCAGTCCATTCCAGGGAAACCTGTTTTCCCTGCACTGTCTCGACTTTCTAGCCGGGGTTGGACTCACACCACGGTGGCACGTGGGACAGCACTGTGGGAAAGCCTCGTGGGAAAGCCTTGATGGAAAGCCACAGATCCCTTGATCCACACGAAGGGAAGCGCGACACTGCTGCTACAGCTCGGTAGGAAAGTGCACGTGCATGCCCCCACTCGAGACGAGGACTGACTCCCCTGGGGAGACTCCAGAAGTACCCCAAGATCCATGTCAGCACTGGAGAGGAATCCTCAGGTTCCGGCACCGACTCCACACAAGATCTTAGGCCCCTGCATCGACGGGAGAGGAATCCCGAGAGGGCCTCGAGCAACTCGCATGGGGACTGGCCTTTCCTGACGCCACCACAGCGGGTCCCTGAGGTTCCCGTCGTAAGTCGAGAGCACCTGCCGCAACTCGAGAAAATCCAGGAGGTTCTGCCCTCCAGGCGAGATGAGGCCCATTTCCGCTGAGGCGTCCTGAGGCTAATCACACCTAAACTCTGGAACTTCCAAAGGGTCCTTCACACCCTTACTGCAACTCAAGAAGTTCCTCCGAACATACCCGTCTCCACTCGAGAGGAAGCACGAGAGTCCCGCCCACATCCAGCGGAGACCCGTTTCCGCCTCCTAGCTCGAGAGGAGGGATCCTTTCCCTGCGTGGTCGGGAAAGAATTCCCGGCGTTCCGTCGCATCTCAAGATGGAGGCGCTCTCCACAGGAAAGTGCGAGACGAACTCCAGGGTCATGTGCCATCATTCCCAGAGTCCCTGCAGAATGTCTCAGTCCATTCCAGGGAAACCTGTTTTCCCTGCACTGCCTCGACTTTCAAGTCGAGGATCGACTGCACACCAAGGTGGCACGTGGGACAGCCCTGTGGGAAAGCCTCGTGGGAAAACCTCGTGGGAAAGCCTCGAGGGAAAGCCCCAGATCCCTTGATCCACGCGAAGGGAAAGCGCTGACACTGCTGTTACAGCTCGGGAGGAAAGCGCACCTGCATGCCCCCACTCGAGACGAGGACTGACTCCCCTGGGGAGACTCCAGAAGTACCCCAAGATCCATGTCAGCACTGGAGAGGAATACTCAGGTTCCGGCACCGATTCCACACAAGGTCTTAGGCCCCGGCTTCGACGGGAGAGGAATCCCGAGAGGCCCCGAGCATCTCGCATGGGGACTGGCCTTTCCTGAGGCCACCAGAGCGGGTCCCTGAGGTCCCAGTCGTAAGTCGAGAGCACCTGCCGCAACTCGAGAAAATCCAGAAGGTTCTCCCCTCCAGGCGAGATGAGGCCCATTTCCACTGAGGCGTCTGGAGGCTAATCACATCTAACATCTGGAACTTCCAAAGGGTCATTCACTCCTTTACTGCAACTCAAGAAGTTCCTCGACAAACCGGTCTCCGCTCGAGAGGAAGCACGAGATTCCCGCCCACATCCAGCAGAGACCCGTTTCCGCCTCCTAGCTCGAGAGTAGGGATCCTTTCCCTGCGTGGTCGGGAAAGAATTCCCAGCCTTCCCTGTCGCATTTCAAGAGGAGGCGCTCTCCACAGGAAAGCGAGAGGAACTCCAGGGTTGTGCCACCATTCCCAGAGTCCCCACATGTCTCAGTCCATTCCAGGGAAACCTGTTTTCCCTGCACTGCCTCGACTTTCAATGCCAAGGATCGGACTCTCACCACAGGTGGCACGTGGGACAGCCCTGTGGGAAAGCCTCGTGGGAAAGCCTCGTGGGAAAGCCTCGAGGGAAAGCCACAGATTCCCTTGATCCACGCGAAGGGAAGCTGCGACACTGCTGCTACAGCTCGGAAGGAAAGGGCACGTGCATGTCCCCACTCGAGACGAGGACTGACTCCCCTGGGGAGACTCCAGAAGTACCCCAAGGACCATGTCAGCACTGCAGAGGAATCCTCAGGTTCCGGCACTGACTCCACACAAGGTTTTAGGCCCCAGCATCGACGGGAGCAGAACCCGAGAGGTCCCCGAGCAACTCGCAAGGGGACTGGCCTTTCCTGAGCGCCACCAGAGCGGGTCCCTGATGTCCCCGTCGTAAGTCGAGAGCACCTGCCCGCAACTCGAGAAAATCCAGGAGGTTCTCCCCTCCATTCGAGATGAGGCCCATTTCCACTGAGGCGTCTTGAGGCCTAATCACACCTAAACTCTGGAACTTCCAAAGGGTCCTTCACACCCTTGACTGCAACTCAAGAAGTTCCCCGACATACCCGACTCCACTCGAGAGGAAGCACGAGAGTCCCGCCACACAGGGAGCCCCTTTCCGCCTCCTAGCTCGAGAGGGGCTTCCCTTCCCCGTGGTCGGGAAAGAATTCCCGGCTTCCCCGTCGCATCTAATTAGGAGGCGCTCTCC
>NW_017197304.1:0-8128 GCF_001704415.2 Capra hircus
GGCTGCGGCTGCTGGGGTTTCAGCCCGCACACACGGAGGCTGATTCCTTGGGTGCCCAGAAAGTGTATGACAGACGTAGGTTCCCTAGCACTCTCCTCGCCAGCAGAGACATGTGCAGGTTGTTGGGGCCTGATCCTGCGTGTCTGGGTTCCTGCCCACAGCCCCAACTCAGGGGAAGCAGCCCCTGAGGCAAGACCTGCTGGAGGAGCCCTGCGCCCCCGCCTGATAGGCGAGTGCACAGCCAGCAGGGAAGCGAGCCTCTCGGGGAAGAGGAGGCAGCCCAGCCCCGTCAAGTTGAAAGCCCTGCTTGCACGGAGCTAAGTGCGCCTCCAGTACGGCAGAGCTCTAGCTCTGCTCAGAGCCCCGATCTGGCAGAGTTCCTGGCGCGAGGCTGCTCTGCCGGGGGCTAGCCTTGCCCAGACTTGCCTTGCTTTTAGGCTGCCTCTCCAGGAAGGAGCAGGCAGCAGGAGCCTGGGGTCGCCACTGGCGCCTTTCTTGCCTCAGCTCCAATCCTGCCTTGCCTTTGCACTTAGGTCCCAGTCCTCCTTAAGGAGAGCTTAGGGGCTGGTGGGTTGCACACTGCCAAGGGCTCCAGCAGTGAGAATTCTGTCAGAGGAAGGGAAGGGCAACTGCAGGGCTCCCTCCAGCGGTTGCTTGGCCGCCCAGATTCAGCGCCACACGGAGAGCACCAGGCTCCAGGTCCCCTGGCTGGGGTTTTCAGCCCCGCACACACGGAGGCTGATTCCTTGGGTGCCCAGAAAGTGTATGACAGACGTAGGTTCCCTAGCACTCTCTCCCCAGCAGAGACATGTGCAGGTGTTTGGGGCCTGATCCTGCGTGTCTGGGTTCCTGCCCACAGCCCCAACTCAGGGGAAGCAGCCCCTGAGGCAAGACCTGCTGGAGGAGCCCTGCGCCCCGCCTGATAGGCGAGTGCACAGCCAGCAGGGAAGCGAGCCTCCTCGGGGAAGAGGAGGCAGCAAGTCCCCGTCAAGCTGAAATCCCTGCTTACACGAAGCTAAGTGCGACTCCAGTACGGCAGATCTCTAGCTCTGTTCAGAGGCCCGATCTGGCAGAGTTCCTGGCACCAAGATGCTCTGCCATAGGCGAGCCTTGCGCAGACTTGCCTTGCTTTAAGGCTCCCTCCCCAGGAAGGAGCAGGCTGTGTGAGGCTCGGAAACGCCACTGGCGCCTTCCTGGCTTCAGCTCTACCCCTGCCTTGCCTTTGCACTTAGGTCCCAAGCGTCCTTGAGGAGGGCTTAGGGGCTGGTGGGTTGCACACTGCCAAGGGCTCCAGCAGTGAAAGCTCTGTCAGAGGGAAGCGAAGGGCAACAGCAGGGCTCCTTCAGCGGTTCTTGGCCGCCCAGACAAAGCTCCGCACGGAGAGCACCAGGTTCCAAGGGCCCCTGGCTGGGTTTTGCATCCCCACACTCCCAGAGGCTGACTCCGTGGGTGCCTAGAAAGTGTGTGAGAGACGTAGGTTCCCTAGCACTCTCCTCCCCAGCAGAGACATGTGCAGGTGGTTGGGGCCTTATCCTGCGTGTCTGGGTTCCCGCCCACAGCCTCAACTCAGGGGAAGCAGCCCCTGAGGCAAGACCTGCTGGAGGAGCCCTGCGCGCCCCGCCTGATAGGCGAGAGCACAGCCAGCAGTGTAGCGAGCCTCCTCGGGAGAAGAGGAGGCAGCCGAGCCCAGTCAAGAGGAAAGCCCTGCTTGCACGGAGCTAAGTGGCCTCCAGTACGGCAGAGCTCTAGCTCTGCTCAGAGCCCCGATCTGGCAGAGTTTCTGGCGCGAGGCTGCTCGCCGGGGGCTCGCCTTGCCCAGACTTGCCTTGCTTTTAGGCTCCCTCCCCAGGAAGGAGCTGTCTGAGCGAGCCTGGGAGACGCCACTGGTGCCTTCCTTGCCTCAGCTCCAATCCTGCCTTGCCTTTGCACATAGGTGCCAGGCGTCGTTGGGGAGGGCTTAGGGGGTGGTGGGTTGCACACTGCCAAGGGCTTCAGCAGTGAGAGCTCTGTCAGAGGGAAGGGAAGGGCAACTGCAGGGCTCCTCCAGCGGTTTCTAGGCCGCCTAGAATCAGCGCCGCACCGAGAGCACCAGGCTCCCAGGGCCCCTGGCTGGGGTTTTCAGCCCCGCACACACGGAGGCTGATTCCTTGGGTGCCCAGAAAGTGTATGACAGACGTAGGTTCCCTAGCACTCTCCTCCCCAGCAGAGACATGTGCAGGTGGTTGGGGCCTGATCCTGCGTGTCTGGGTTCCTGCCCACAGCCCCAACTCAGGGGAAGCAGCCCCTGAGGCAAGACCTGCTGGAGGAGCCCTGCGCCCCGCCTGATAGGCGAGTGCACAGCCAGCAGGGAAGCGAGCCTCCTCGGGGAAGAGGAGGCAGCCAGCCCCGTCAAGTTGAAAGCCCTGCTTGCACGGAGCTAAGTGCGCCTCCAGTACGGCAGAGCTCTAGCTCTGCTCAGAGCCCCGATCTGGCAGAGTTCCTGGCGCGAGGCTGCTCTGCCGGGGGCTAGCCTTGCCCAGACTTGCCTTGCTTTTAGGCTGCCTCTCCAGGAAGGAGCAGGCAGCAGGAGCCTGGGAGTCGCCACTGGCGCCTTTCTTGCCTCAGCTCCAATCCTGCCTTGCCTTTGCACTTAGGTCCCAGTCCTCCTTAAGGAGAGCTTAGGGGCTGGTGGGTTGCACACTGCCAAGGGCTCCAGCAGTGAGAATTCTGTCAGAGGGAAGGGAAGGGCAACTGCAGGGCTCCTCCAGCGTTGCTTGGCCGCCCAGATTCAGCGCCACACGGAGAGCACCAGGCTCCCAGGGCCCCTGGCTGGGGTTTTCAGCCCCGCACACACGGAGGCTGATTCCTTGGGTGCCCAGAAAGTGTATGACAGACGTAGGTTCCCTAGCACTCTCCTCCCCAGCAGAGACATGTGCAGGTGTTTGGGGCCTGATCCTGCGTGTCTGGGTTCCTGCCCACAGCCCCAACTCAGGGGAAGCAGCCCCTGAGGCAAGACCTGCTGGAGGAGCCCTGCGCCCCCCCGATAGGCGAGTGCACAGCCAGCAGGGAAGCGAGCCTCCTCGGGGGAAGAGGAGGCAGCAAGTCCCCGTCAAGCTGAAATCCCTGCTTCCACGAGCTAAGTGCGACTCCAGTACGGCAGATCTCTAGCTCTGTTCAGAGGCCCGATCTGGCAGAGTTCCTGGCACCAAGATGCTCTGCCATAGGCGAGCCTTGCGCAGACTTGCCTTGCTTTAAGGCTCCCTCCCAGGAAGGAGCAGGCTGTGTGAGGCTCGGAAACGCCACTGGCGCCTTCCTGGCTTCAGCTCTACCCCTGCCTTGCCTTGCACTTAGGTCCCAAGCGTCCTTGAGGAGGGCTTAGGGGCTGGTGGGTTGCACACTGCCAAGGGCTCCAGCAGTGAAAGCTCTGTCAGAGGGAAGCGAAGGGCAACAGCAGGGCTCCTTCAGCGGTTCCTTGGCCGCCCAGACAAAGCTCCGCACGGAGAGCACCAGGTTCCAAGGGCCCCTGGCTGGGTTTTTGCATCCCCCACACTCCCAGAGGGCTGACTCCGTGGGTGCCTAGAAAGTGTGTGAGAGACGTAGGTTCCCTAGCACTCTCCTCCCAGCAGAGACATGTGCAGGTGGTTGGGGCCTTATCCTGCGTGTCTGGGTTCCGCCCACAGCCTCAACTCAGGGGAAGCAGCCCCTGAGGCAAGACCTGCTGGAGGAGCCCTGCGCGCCCGCCTGATAGGCGAGAGCACAGCCAGCAGTGTAGCGAGCCTCCTCGGGAGAAAGAGGAGGCAGCCGAGCCCAGTCAAGAGGAAAGCCCTGCTTGCACGGAGCTAAGTGGGCCTCCAGTACGGCAGAGCTCTAGCTCTGCTCAGAGCCCCGATCTGGCAGAGTTTCTGGCGCGAGGCTGCTCGGCCGGGGGCTCGCCTTGCCCAGACTTGCCTTGCTTTTAGGCTCCCTCCCCAGGAAGGAGCTGTCTGAGCGAGCCTGGGAGACGCCACTGGTGCCTTCCTTGCCTCAGCTCCAATCCTGCCTTGCCTTTGCACATAGGTGCCAGGCGTCGTTGGGAGGGCTTAGGGGGTGGTGGGTTGCACACTGCCAAGGGCTTCAGCAGTGAGAGCTCTGTCAGAGGGAAGGGAAGGGCAACTGCAGGGCTCCTCCAGCGGTTTCTAGGCCGCCTAGAATCAGCGCCGCACCGAGAGCACCAGGCTCCCAGGGCCCCTGGCTGGGGTTTTCAGCCCCGCACACACGGAGGCTGATTCCTTGGGTGCCCAGAAAGTGTATGACAGACGTAGGTTCCCTAGCACTCTCCTCCCCAGCAGAGACATGTGCAGGTGGTTGGGGCCTGATCCTGCGTGTCTGGGTTCCTGCCCACAGCCCCAACTCAGGGGAAGCAGCCCCTGAGGCAAGACCTGCTGGAGGAGCCCTGCGCCCCCGCCTGATAGGCGAGTGCACAGCCAGCAGGGAAGCGAGCCTCCTCGGGGAAGAGGAGGCAGCCCAGCCCCGTCAAGTTGAAAGCCCTGCTTGCACGGAGCTAAGTGCGCCTCCAGTACGGCAGAGCTCTAGCTCTGCTCAGAGCCCGATCTGGCAGAGTTCCTGGCGCGAGGCTGCTCTGCCGGGGGCTAGCCTTGCCCAGACTTGCCTTGCTTTTAGGCTGCCTCTCCAGGAAGGAGCAGGCAGCAGGAGCCTGGGAGTCGCCACTGGCGCCTTTCTTGCCTCAGCTCCAATCCTGCCTTGCCTTTGCACTTAGGTCCCAGTCCTCCTTAAGGAGAGCTTAGGGGCTGGTGGGTTGCACACTGCCAAGGGCCAGCAGTGAGAATTCTGTCAGAGGGAAGGGAAGGGCAACTGCAGGGCTCCTCCAGCGGTTGCTTGGCCGCCCAGATTCAGCGCCACACGGAGAGCACCAGGCTCCCAGGTCCCCTGGCTGGGGTTTTCAGCCCCGCACACACGGAGGCTGATTCCTTGGGTGCCCAGAAAGTGTATGACAGACGTAGGTTCCCTAGCACTCTCCTCCCCAGCAGAGACATGTGCAGGTGTTTGGGGCCTGATCCTGCGTGTCTGGGTTCCTGCCCACAGCCCCAACTCAGGGGAAGCAGCCCCTGAGGCAAGACCTGCTGGAGGCCCTGCGCCCCCCGCCTGATAGGCGAGTGCACAGCCAGCAGGGAAGCGAGCCTCCTCGGGAAGAGGAGGCAGCAAGTCCCCGTCAAGCTGAAATCCCTGCTTACACGAAGCTAAGTGCGACTCCAGTACGGCAGATCTCTAGCTCTGTTCAGAGGCCCGATCTGGCAGAGTTCCTGGCACCAAGATGCTCTGCCATAGGCGAGCCTTGCGCAGACTTGCCTTGCTTTTAAGGCTCCCTCCCCAGGAAGGAGCAGGCTGTGTGAGGCTCGGAAACGCCACTGGCGCCTTCCTGGCTTCAGCTCTACCCCTGCCTTGCCTTTGCACTTAGGTCCCAAGCGTCCTTGAGGAGGGCTTAGGGGCTGGTGGTTGCACACTGCCAAGGGCTCCAGCAGTGAAAGCTCTGTCAGAGGGAAGCGAAGGGCAACAGCAGGGCTCCTTCAGCGGTTCCTTGGCCGCCCAGACAAAGCTCCGCACGGAGAGCACCAGGTTTCCAAGGGCCCCTGGCTGGGTTTTGCATCCCCACACTCCAGAGGCTGACTCCGTGGGTGCCTAGAAAGTGTGTGAGAGACGTAGGTTCCCTAGCACTCTCCTCCCCAGCAGAGACATGTGCAGGTGGTTGGGGCCTTATCCTGCGTGTCTGGGTTCCCGCCCACAGCCTCAACTCAGGGGAAGCAGCCCCTGAGGCAAGACCTGCTGGAGGAGCCCTGCGCGCCCGCCTGATAGGCGAGAGCACAGCCAGCAGTGTAGCGAGCCTCCTCGGGAGAAGAGGAGGCAGCCGAGCCCAGTCAAGAGGAAAGCCCTGCTTGCACGGAGCTAAGTGGGCCTCCAGTACGGCAGAGCTCTAGCTCTGCTCAGAGCCCCGATCTGGCAGAGTTTCTGGCGCGAGGCTGCTCGGCCGGGGGCTCGCCTTGCCCAGACTTGCCTTGCTTTTAGGCTCCCCTCCCAGGAAGGAGCTGTCTGAGCGAGCCTGGGAGACGCCACTGGTGCCTTCCTTGCCTCAGCTCCAATCCTGCCTTGCCTTTGCACATAGGTGCCAGGCGTGGTTGGGAGGGCTTAGGGGGTGGTGGGTTGCACACTGCCAAGGGCTTCAGCAGTGAGAGCTCTGTCAGAGGGAAGGGAAGGGCAACTGCAGGGCTCCTCCAGCGGTTTCTAGGCCGCCTAGAATCAGCGCCGCACCGAGAGCACCAGGCTCCCAGGGCCCCTGGCTGGGGTTTTCAGCCCCGCACACACGGAGGCTGATTCCTTGGGTGCCCAGAAAGTGTATGACAGACGTAGGTTCCCTAGCACTCTCCTCCCCAGCAGAGACATGTGCAGGTGGTTGGGGCCTGATCCTGCGTGTCTGGGTTCCTGCCCACAGCCCCAACTCAGGGGAAGCAGCCCCTGAGGCAAGACCTGCTGGAGGAGCCCTGCGCCCCCGCCCTGATAGGCGAGTGCACAGCCAGCAGGGAAGCGAGCCTCCTCGGGGAAGAGGAGGCAGCCCAGCCCCGTCAAGTTGAAAGCCCTGCTTGCACGGAGCTAAGTGCGCCTCCAGTACGGCAGAGCTCTAGCTCTGCTCAGAGCCCCGATCTGGCAGAGTTCCTGGCGCGAGGCTGCTCTGCCGGGGCTAGCCTTGCCCAGACTTGCCTTGCTTTTAGGCTGCCTCTCCAGGAAGGAGCAGGCAGCAGGAGCCTGGGAGTCGCCACTGGCGCCTTTCTTGCCTCAGCTCCAATCCTGCCTTGCCTTTGCACTTAGGTCCCAGTCCTCCTTAAGGAGAGCTTAGGGGCTGGTGGGTTGCACACTGCCAAGGGCTCCAGCAGTGAGAATTCTGTCAGAGGGAAGGGAAGGGCAACTGCAGGGCTCCTCCAGCGGTTGCTTGGCCGCCCAGATTCAGCGCCACACGGAGAGCACCAGGCTCCCAGGGCCCCTGGCTGGGGTTTTCAGCCCGCACACACGGAGGCTGATTCCTTGGGTGCCCAGAAAGTGTATGACAGACGTAGGTTCCCTAGCACTCTCCTCCCCAGCAGAGACATGTGCAGGTGTTTGGGGCCTGATCCTGCGTGTCTGGGTTCCTGCCCACAGCCCCAACTCAGGGGAAGCAGCCCCTGAGGCAAGACCTGCTGGAGGAGCCCTGCGCCCCCGCTGATAGGCGAGTGCACAGCCAGCAGGGAAGCGAGCCTCCTCGGGGAAGAGGAGGCAGCAAGTCCCCGTCAAGCTGAAATCCCTGCTTCCACGAAGCTAAGTGCGACTCCAGTACGGCAGATCTCTAGCTCTGTTCAGAGGCCCGATCTGGCAGAGTTCCTGGCACCAAGATGCTCTGCCATAGGCGAGCCTTGCGCAGACTTGCCTTGCTTTAAGGCTCCCTCCCCAGGAAGGAGCAGGCTGTGTGAGGCTCGGAAACGCCACTGGCGCCTTCCTGGCTTCAGCTCTACCCCTGCCTTGCCTTTGCACTTAGGTCCCAAGCGTCCTTGAGGAGGGCTTAGGGGCTGGTGGGTTGCACACTGCCAAGGGCTCCAGCAGTGAAAGCTCTGTCAGAGGGAAGCGAAGGGCAACAGCAGGGCTCCTTCAGCGGTTCTTGGCCGCCCAGACAAAGCTCCGCACGGAGAGCACCAGGTTCCAAGGGCCCCTGGCTGGGTTTTGCATCCCCACACTCCCAGAGGCTGACTCCGTGGGTGCCTAGAAAGTGTGTGAGAGACGTAGGTTCCCTAGCACTCTCCTCCCCAGCAGAGACATGTGCAGGTGGTTGGGGCCTTATCCTGCGTGTCTGGGTTCCGCCCACAGCCTCAACTCAGGGGAAGCAGCCCCTGAGGCAAGACCTGCTGGAGGAGCCCTGCGCGCCCGCCTGATAGGCGAGAGCACAGCCAGCAGTGTAGCGAGCCTCCCTCGGGAGAAGAGGAGGCAGCCGAGCCCAGTCAAGAGGAAAGCCCTGCTTGCACGGAGCTAAGTGGGCCTCCAGTACGGCAGAGCTCTAGCTCTGCTCAGAGCCCCGATCTGGCAGAGTTTCTGGCGCGAGGCTGCTCGGCCGGGGGCTCGCCTTGCCCAGACT
>NW_017197305.1:0-8127 GCF_001704415.2 Capra hircus
ACATACCCGTCTCCACTCGAGAGGAAGCAGGAGAGTCCCGCCCACATCAAGAGGAGCCACGTTTCCGCCTCCTAGTCGAGAGGTTTGATCCTTTCCCTGCGTGTTCGGGAAAGAATTCCGGCGTTCCCGTCCCATCTCAAGAGGAGGCCTCTCCAGAGGAAAAGCGAGAGCAAACTCCAGGTACCTGCCACCATTCCATAGTCCCCCAGTTGTCTCAGTCCATTCCAGGAACCTGTATTCCCTGCACTGCCTCGACTTTCAAGCGAGGATCGACTCACACCAGAGTGGCACGTGGGCAGCCCTGTGGGAAAGCCCCGTGGAAAGCCTCGAGGGAAAGCCACAGATCCCTTGATCCACGCGAAGGGAAGCGTGACACTGCTGCTACAGCTCGAGGAAAGCGCACGTGCATGCCCCCATTCGAGACGAGGACTGACTCCCCTGGGGAGACTCCAGAAGTACCCACGATCCATGTCAGCACTTGAGAGAAATCCTCAGGTTCCAGCACCGACTCCACACAAGGTCTTAGGCCCTGGCATCGATGGCAGAGCGAATCCCGAGAGGCCCCCGAGCAACTCCCATGGGGGACTGCCTTTCCTGAGGCCACCAGAGCGGGTCCCTTTGGGCCCCGTCGTAAGTCGAGGCACCTGACGCAACTCGAGAAAATCCAGGAGGTTCTCCCCTCTAAGCGAGATGATGCCCATTTCCAGAGAGGCGTCTCGAGGGTAATCACATCTAACCTCTGGAACTTTCCAAAGGATCCTTCACACCCCTTGCTGCAAATCAAGAAGTTCCCCGACATACCCGTCTCCACTCGAGAGGAATGAGGAGAGTCCCTCCCTCATCCAGAGGAGCCCGTTTCCGCCTCCTAGTTCGTGAGCTGGGATCCTTTCCCTGCGTGGTCGGGAAAGAATTCCCGGCGTTCCCGGTCGCATCTCAAGAGGAGGGGCTCTCCACAGGAAGGGCGAGAGGTAATCCCAGGGGTCGTGCCACCCATTCCCAGAGTCCCCCAGATGTCTCAGTCCATTCCAGGGAAACCTGTTTTCCCTGAACTGCCATGACTTTCAAGCCGAGGATCGACTCACACCGACGGTGGCTTGTGGGACAACCCTGTGGGAAAGCCTCGTGGGCAAGCCTCGAGGGAAAGCCACAGATCCCTTGATCCAAGCGAAGGGAAGCGTGACACTGCTGCTACAGCTCGGGAGGAAAGCGCAAGTGCAAGCCCCCACTCGAGACGAGGACTGACTCCCCTGGGGAGACTCCAGACGTACCCCAAGATCCATGTCAGCACTGGAGAGAAATCCTCAGGTTCCGGCACTGACTCCACACAAGGTCTTAGGCCCCGGAATCGACGGGAAAGGAATACCGAGAGGCACCCGAACAACTGGCATGGGGACTGGCCTTTCCTGAGGCGACCAGAGCGGGTCCCTGAGGTCCCCGTCGTAAGTTGAGAGCACCTGCCGCAACTCGAGAAAATCCAGGAGGTTCTCCCCTCCAGGCGAGATGAGGCCCATTTCCGCTGAGCGCGTCTCGAGGCCTAATCACACCTAAACTCTGCAACTTACAAAGGGTCCTTCACACCCTTGCTGCAACTCAAGAAGTTCCCCGACATACCCGTCTCCACTCGAGAGGAAGCACGAGCGTCCCCCCCACATCCAGAGGAGCCCCGTTTCTGCTTCCTAGCTTGAGAGGAGGGATCCTTTCCCTGCGTGGTCGGGAAAGAATTCCCGGCGTTCCCGTCGCATCTCAAGAGGAGGCGCTCTCCACAGGAAAGGCGAGAGGAACTCCAGGGTCGTGCCACCATTCCCAGAGTCCCCCAGATGTCTCAGTCCATTCCAGGGATACCTGTTTTTCCTGCACTGCCTAGACTTTCAAGCCGAGGATCGACTCACACCACGGTGGCACGTGGGACAGCCCTGCGGGAAAGCCTTGCGGGAAAGCCTCGTGGGAAAGCCTCGAGGGAAAGCCACAGATCCCTTGATCCAAGCGAAGGGAAGCGTGACACTGCTGCTACAGCTCGGGAGGAAAGCGCATGTGCAAGCCCCCACTCGAGACGAGGACTGACTCCCCTGGGGAGACTCCAGAAATATCCGAAGATCCATTTCAGCACCGGAGAGGAATCCTCAGGTTCCGACAGCGACTCCACACAAGATCTTAGGCCCCGGCATCGAAGGGAGATGAATCCCGAGATGACCCCGAGCAACTCGCTGGGGACTGGCCTTTCCTGAGGCCACCAGAGCGGGTCCCTGAGGTCCCCGTCTTAAGTTGAGAGCACCTGCCACAACTCGAGAAAATCCAGGAGGTTCTCCCCGTCAGGCGAGATGAGGGCCGATTTTCGCTGAGGCATCTCGAGGCTAATCACACCTAACCTCTGGAACTTAAAAAGGGTCCTTCACACCCTTGCTGCAAATCAAGAAGTTCCCCGACACACCCGTCTCCACTCGAGAGGAATCACGAGAGTCCCTCCCTCAGCCAGAGGAGCACCGTTTCCGCTTCCTAGCTCGAGAGGAGGGATCTTTCCCTGCGTGGTCGGCAAAGAATTCCCGGCGTTCCCGTCGCATCTCAAGAGGAGGCGCTCTCCACAGGAAAGGCGAGAGGAACTCCAGGGTCGTGCCACCATTCCCAGAGTCCCCCAGATGTCTCAGTCCATTCCAGGGAAACCTGTTTTCCCTGCACTGCCTCGATTTCAAGCCGAGGATCAACTCACACCACAGTGGCACGTGGGACAGCCCTGTGGGAAAGCCTCGTGCGAAAGCCACAGATCCCTTGATCCACGCGAAGGGAAGCGTGACACTGCTGCTACAGCTCGGGAGGAAAGCGCACATCCATGCCCCCACTCGAGACGAGGACTGACTCCCCCTGGGGAGACTCCAGAAGTACCCCAAATCCATGTCAGCACTGGAGAGGAATCCTCAGGTTCCGGCACCGATTATACACAAGGTCTTAGGCACCGGCATCGACGAGAAAGGAATCCCGAGAGGCCCCTATGCAACTCGCATGGGGACTGGCCTTTCCTGAGGCGAACAGAGCGGGTCCCTGAGGTCCCCGTCGTAAGTCGAGAGCACCTGCCGCAACTCGGAAAAATCCAGGAGGTTCTCCCCTCCAGGCGAGATGAGGCCCATTTCCGCTGAGGCGTCTCCAGGCTAATCACACCTAAACTCTGGAACTTCCAAAGGGTCCTTCACACCCTTGCTGCAACTCAAGAAGTTCCCCGACATACCCGTCTCCTATTGAGAGGAAGCACGACAGTCCCCCCCACATCCAGAGGAGCCCCGTTTCTGCCTCCTAGCTTGAGCAGGAGGGATCCTTTCCCTGCAGTGGTCGGGAAAGAATTCCCGGCGTTCCCGTCGCATCTCAAGAGGAGGCGCTCTCCACAGGAAAGGCGAGAGGAACTGCACGGTCGTGCCACCATTCCCAGAGTCCCCCAGATGTCTCAGTCCATTCCAGGGATACCTGTTTTCCCTGCACTGCCTTGACCTTCAAGCCGAGGATCAACTCACACCACGGTGGCACGTGGGACACCCCTGCGGGAAAGCCTTGCGGGAAAGCCTCGTGGGAAAGCCTCGAGGGAAAGCCACAGATCCCTTGACCCACGTGAAGGGAAGCGTGACACTGCTGCTACAGCTCGGGAGAAAAGCGCACGTGCATGCCCCCACTCGAGTAGAGGACTGACTGCCCTGAGAGATTCCAGAAGTACCCCAAGATCCATGTCAGCACTGGAGAGGAATCCTCAGGTTCCAGCACCAACTCCACACAAGATCTTAGGCCCAGGCATCGACGGGAGAGGAATCCCGAGAGGTCCCCGAGCAACTCGCATGGGGACTGGCCTTTCCTGAGGCCACCAGAGCGGGTCCCTGAGGTCCCCGTCGTAAGTCGAGATCGCCTGCCGCAACTCGAGAAAATTCAGGAGGTAATCCCCTCCAGGCCAGATGAGGCCCATTTCCGCTGAGGCGTCTCGAGGCTAATCACACCTAACCTCTGGAACTTCCAAAGGGTTCTTCACACCCTTGCTGCAACTCAAGAAGTTCTCCGACATACCCGTCTCCTCTTGAGAGGAAGCAGCGAGAGTCCCGGCCACATCCAGAGGAGCCCCGTTTCCGACTCCTAGCCTGAGATGAGGGATCCTTTCCCTGCGTGGTCGGGGAAAGAATTCCCGGCGTTCCCGTCGCATCTCAAGAGGAGGCGCTCTCCACAGGAAAGGCGAGAGGAACTCCAGGGTCGTGACACCATTCCCAGAGACAACCAGGTGTCTCAGTCCATTCCAGGGAAACCTGTTTTCCCTGCACTGCGTCGACTTTCAAGCCGAGGATCGACTCACACCACGGTGGCACGTGGGGCAGCCCTGTGGGAAAGCCTCGTGGGAAAGCCTCATGGGAAAGCCTCGAGGGAAAGCCACAGATCCCTTGATCCACGCGATGGGAAGCGTGACACTGCTGCTACAGCTCGGGAGGAAAGCGCACGTGCATGCCCCCACTCGAGACGAGGACTGAGTCTCCTGGGGAGACTCCAGAAGTACCCCAAGATCCATGTCAGCACTGGAGAGGAATCCTCAGGTTCCAGCAACAACTCCACACAAGATCTTAGGCCCAGGCATCGACGGGAGAGGAATCCCGAGAGGTCCCCGAGCAACTCGCATGGGGACTGGCCTTTCCTGAGGCCACCAGAGCGGGTCCCTGAGGTCCCCGTCGTATAGTCGAGAGCATCTGCCGCAACTCGAGAAAATCCAGGAGGTTCTCCCCTCCAGGCGAGATGAGGCCCATTTCCGCTGAGGCGTCTCGCAGGAATAATCACACCTAACATCTGGAACTTCCAAAAGGTCCTTCACACCCTTGCTGCAACTCAAGAAGTTCCCCGACATACCCGTCTCCACTCGAGAGGAAGCAGGAGAGTCCCGCCCACATCCAAGAGGAGCCACGTTTCCGCCTCCTAGGCTCGAGAGGTGGTGATCCTTTCCCTGCGTGGTTCGGGAAAGAATTCACCGGCGTTCCCGTCGCATCTCAAGAGGAGGCGCTCTCCACAGGAAAAGCGAGAGGCAACTCCAGGGTACCGTGCCACCATTCCCAGTAGTCCCCCAGTATGTCTCAGTCCATTCCAGGGAACCTGTATTCCCTGCACTGCCTCGACTTTCAAGCCGAGGATCGACTCACACCAGAGTGGCACGTGGGACAGCCCTGTGGGAAAGCCCCGTGGGAAAGCCTCGAGGGAAAGCCACAGATCCCTTGATCCACGCGAAGGGAAGCGTGACACTGCTGCTACAGCTCGGGAGGAAAGCGCACGTGCATGCCCCCATTCAAGACGAGGACTGACTCCCCTGGGGAGACTCCAGAAGTACCCCACGATCCATGTCAGCACTGGAGAGAAATCCTCAGGTTCCAGCACCGACTCCACACAAGGTCTTAGGCCCTGGCATCGATGGCAGAGCAATACCGAGAGGCCCCGAGCAACTCCCATGGGGACTGACCTTTCCTGAGGCCACCAGAGCGGGTCCCTTTGGGCCCCGTCGTAAGTCGAGGGCACCTGACGCAACTCGAGAAAATCCAGGAGGTTCTCCCCTCTAAGCGAGATGATGCCCATTTCCAGAGAGGCGTCTCGAGGGTAATCACATCTAACCTCTGGAACTTCCAAAGGATCCTTCACACCCTTGCTGCAAATCAAGAAGTTCCCCGACATACCCGTCTCCACTCGAGAGGAATGAGGAGAGTCCCTCCCTCATCCAGAGGAGCCCCGTTTCCGCCTCCTAGTTCGTGAGCTGGGATCCTTTCCCTGCGTGGTCGGGAAAGAATTCCCGGCGTTCCCGTCGCATCTCAAGAGGAGGGGCTCTCCACAGGAAGGGCGAGAGGTAATCCAGGGTCGTGCCACCATTCCCAGAGTCCCCCAGATGTCTCAGTCCATTCCAGGGAAACCTGTTTTCCCTGAACTGCCATGACTTTCAAGCCGAGGATCGACTCACACCACGGTGGCTTGTGGGACAACCCTGTGGGAAAGCCTCGTGGGCAAGCCTCGAGGGAAAGCCACAGATCCCTTGATCCAAGCGAAGGGAAGCGTGACACTGCTGCTACAGCTCGGGAGGAAAGCGCAAGTGCAAGCCCCCACTCGAGACGAGGACTGACTCCCCTGGGGAGACTCCAGAAATATCCGAAGATCCATGTCAGCACCGGAGAGGAATCCTCAGGTTCCGAACAGCGACTCCACACAAGATCTTAGGCCCCGGCATCGACGGGAGATGAATCCCGAGATGACCCCGAGCAACTCGCTGGGGACTGGCCTTTCCTGAGGCCACCAGAGCGGGTCCCTGAGGTCCCCGTCGTAAGTTGAGAGCACCTGCCGCAACTCGAGAAAATCCAGGAGGTTCTCCCCGTCAGGCGAGATGAGGCCGATTTTCGCTGAGGCATCTCGAGGCTAATCACACCTAACCTCTGGAACTTAAAAAGGGTCCTTCACACCCTTGCTGCAACTCAAGAAGTTCCCCGACATACCCGTCTCCACTCGAGAGGAAGCACGAGAGTCCCGCCCACATCCAGAGGAGCCCTGTTTCCGCCTCCTAGCTCGAGAGGAGGGATCGTTTCCCTGCGTGGTCGGGAAAGAATTCCCGGGTTCCCGTCGCATCTCAAGAGGAGGCGCTCTCCACAGGAAAGGCGAGAGGAACTCCAGAGTCGTGCCACATTCCCTGAGTCCCCCAGATGTCTGAGTCCATTCCAGGGAAATCTGTTTTCCCTTCACTGCCTCGACTTTAAAGCCAAGGATCGACTCACACCACAGTGGCACGTGGGAAAAGCCCTGTCGGAAGCCTCGTGGGAAAGCGTCATGGGAAAGTCTAGAGGGAAAGCCACAGATCCGTTGATCCACGAAAAGGGAAGCATGACACTGCTGCTACAGCTCGGGAGGAAATCGCACGTGCATGCCCCCTCTCGAGACAAGGACTGACTCCCCTGGGGAGACTCCAGAAGTACCACAAGATCCATGTCGGCCACTGGAGAGGAATCCTCAGGTTCCGTCACTGAGTCCACACAAGGTCTTAGGCCCCAGCATCGACGGGAGAGGAATCCCGAGAGGCCCGGGAGAAACTCGCATGGGGACTGGCCTTTCCTGAGGCCACCAGAGCGGGTCCCTGAGGCCCTCGTCGTAAGTCGAGAGCACCTGCCGCAACTCGAGAAAAATCCAGGAGGTTCTCCCCTCCAGGCGAGATGAGGCCCATTTCGGCTGAGACAACTAGGGGGTAATCAGACTTAAACTCTGGAACTTCCAAAGGGTCCTTCACACCCTTGCTGCAACTCAAGAAGTTCCCCGACATACCCGTCTCCACTCAAGAGGAACCCGAGCGTCCCACCCGTATCGAGAGTGGCCCCCGTTTCCGCCTGCTAGCTCGAGAGGAGGGATCCTTTCCCTGCGTGGTCCTGAAAGAATTCCTAGCGTTCCCGTCTCATCTCAAGAGGAGGCGCTCTCCACAGTAAAGGCGAGAGGAACTCCAGTATCAGGCCCCATTCCCAGAGTCCCCCAGATGTCTCAGTCCATTCCAAGGAAACCTGTTTTCCCTGCCACTGCCTCCACTTTCAAGCCGAGGATCGACTCACACCGCGATGGCAGGTTGGAAGCCCTGTGGGAAAGCCTCGTGGGAAAGCCTCGTGGGAAAGCCTCGAGAAAGCCACAGATCCCTTGATCCACGCGTAGGAAGCGTGACACTGCTGCTACAGCTCGGGAGGAAAGCGCACGTGCATGCCCCCACTCGAGAGAGGACTGACTCCCCTGGGGAGACTCCAGAAGTACCCCAAGATCCATGTCAGCACTGCAGAGGAAACCTCAGGTTCCGGCACTGACTCCACACAAGGTCTTAGGCCCCGCATCGACGGGAGAGGAATCCGAGAGGCCCCGAGAAATTCGCATGGGAGTGGCCTTTTCTGAGGCCCCAGAGCGGTCGTGAGTCACCGTCGTAAGTCGACAGCAACTGCCTATCTCGAGAAAATCCAGGAGGTAGTCCCCTCCAGGCGAGATGAGGCCCATTTCCGCTGAGCGACTGGAAGCTAATCACCCCTAATCTCTGGAACTTCCAAAGGGTCCTTCACAGCCTTGCTGCAACTCAAGAAGTTCCCCGACATACCCGTTTTTCACTCAAGAGGAAGCACGAGAGTCCCG
>NW_017197306.1:0-19999 GCF_001704415.2 Capra hircus
TTACTTTACCAAAGTAAAAAAAACAGATGCATTGAAAACAATTATAAATCAATGAAAGGTAAAGAAATCCATAGTCTGTTATCAAAAATTGCATTCTAAGAAAACTTTGTTCTCTTAACTAGAGAGGAGACTAAATTCCATCTGGTACCAGCTTACCAGAAGACAAACAAACAAACAAACAAACAAATTATCGGTAAGCTTAAAAAAGTATATTCCATATATCTTGAAGTAGCAGTATTTCTGCAAAGGCATCAGTGTGAAACCATAGAGGACATGGTTAAAACCTGATTAAATAGAAATTGACAATGTAATCTGGTCACTGCTGCGACTTGAAATGCTTTAATATGATAACTGGAATTATAACTGACAGCATTTGACCAGGACATATCAGATTTTCACGGATGTCAGATAATTTCTAGGATATCTATATTAGGAACTGAAGGAATCTTTGAACCTAGGAAAGAAAACAACAGTCTCAAAGGCCCTTGCTGAATCATCTATCAGCAAGGAATGTCTTTGCAAGGATCGCAAAGTGAAGGGAAAATACACCGACCTGCCTCTGCAACTTTTGGTCCTCTGAGCAGATCTGGAGGTCTCCCTTTGTATAAGCTAACCTGTTCCTTCCAAATAGAGGTTTGCAACACAAAACAAGTGGCCGCCTATTCTTTCCCGAAGGAGGCTCTCTTTCCCCACATCCTGCGAACACCCTTTCCCAGCCTCCTGGAAAAGCGCTTCTTGCAGTTCCTTTCAGAAAATCCTATGGACGGAGAAGCCTGGTAGGCTGCAGTCCGTGGGGTCGCTGAGGGTCGGACACGACTGAGCGACTGCACTTTCATTTTCACTTTCATGCATTGGAGAAGGCAATGGCAACCCACTTACTGTTCTTGCCTGGAGAATCCCAGGGACGGGGAGCCTAGTGGGCTACCGTCTATGGCGTCGCACAGAGTCGAACACGACTGAAGCAACTTAGCAGCAGCAGCAGCAGCAGTTCCTTTCTTAGGGGCAGTTATCCCTGAGATTGGGACCTGGAAAGGCAGAGCCACCTCCACACACACGTCTTTTCTGTCCCCTTTTCCTCTGGAGGAGAGCTCTAGTGAGCCTAGGTCTGTCAGGAAAATTCTTGGCTTTGACGGGATCCACCCAGTGTGTGAACCTGCATACCCGACCTAGGGGCCACAGGCACCTGTTTTGCTCGAGTGGGTCCTGGAGGGGTGCAGCAGAGCTTAAAAATCCATCCAATTTGTCTTTTTTTTTTTACCTCGGAGAGAACGAGTTTGCTCCACCTCCACCCTTTGGCAGTGTGGAGGGAAGAGGGCACCACCCTCTCCCAAAGGGGACATAGGGCCTACCAGGAGAGAAAGGCCCCTTGAGGAGCTGAGCCCAGGTAGGCAGCCAGTGATGTCAAGCACACTCCCGCTGCTTGCTTCTTCATGGGCACTCCCACGATCTGCTAGGAATGTCTTTGCAAGGATCTCAAAGGGAAGGGGAGATACATGGCCCTGTCTCTGGAACTTCAGTCCTCTGAGCAGATCTGGAGGTCTTGAGTTGTATAAGCAAACCTGTTCCTTCCAAATAGAGGCTTGCAAACACACCCCCGGTGGTTGCCTCTTCTTCCCCGAAGAAGTCTTTCTTTCCCCACATGCTGCGAACTCCCTGTCCCAACCTCCAAGAATAGCGCTTCTTGCCATTCCTTTCTTAGAGGCAGTTATCCCTGAGCTTGGGGCCGTAGGGAGTAGCCCCACACTCACAGGGAAAGGCAAAGACTCCTCCATACATCTCCTCTATCCCCTTTGCTCTGGAGGAGAGCTCTAGTGAGCCTAGGTCTTTCAGGAAAATTCTTGGCTTGGACAGGATCTCACCCTGTTTGTGAACCTGCATACCCAACCAGGGGCCACAGAGCACCTGTTTCAGTAAAGTGGGCCCTGAAAGGGTGCAGCCTAGCAAGAGCTTGAAAATCCATTCAATTGCTGTTTTTGTACCTCTGACAGAGCGAGCTTGGCTCCACCCTTTGGCAGTGAGGAGAAAAGAGGCATGACACCCTCCCAAGGGGACATGGGGCCTACTTCGAGAGGAAAGGCCCCTTGTGGAGCTGAGGCCAGGAAGGCACACAGTCGTGTCAAACACACTCCCACTGCTTGCTTCTTCAGGGGCACTCCCGCTATCAGCTAGGAATGTCTTTGCAATGATCACAAAGGGAAGGGGAGATACAGGGCCCTGCTTCTGGACCTCCGGTGCTC
This sequence comes from Capra hircus, assembly GCF_001704415.2. Taxonomy (NCBI): domain Eukaryota; kingdom Metazoa; phylum Chordata; class Mammalia; order Artiodactyla; family Bovidae; genus Capra; species Capra hircus. Next base: position 2,238 of record NW_017197306.1, read on the forward strand.
TGAGCAAATCTCGAGGTCTCCCGTTGTTGGTCAAAGGTCAAGGTCAAGTTCAAGTTCAAGGTCAAGTCAAGTTCAAGGTCAAGGTCTCAAGGTCAAGTTCAAGTTCAAGTTCAAGCTCAAGATCAAGTTCAAGTTCAAGGTCAACTTCAAGGTCTCAAAAAGGTCAAAAGTCAAGGTCAAGTTCAAGTTCAAAGTGAAGTTCAAGGTCAAGGTCAAGTTCAAGTTCAAGGTCAAGTTCAAGTTCAAGTTCAAAAGTTCAAAAGTCAAGGTCAAGGTCAAGTTCAAGGTCAAGTTCAAGTCAAAAGTTCAAGTTCAAGTTCAAGTTCAAGTCAAGTCAAGTCAATCAAGTTCAAGTTCAAGTTCAAGTCAAGTTCAAGTTCAAGTTCAAGTTCAAGTTCAAGTTCAAGTTCAAGTTCAAGTTCAAGGTCAACAAGTTCAAGTTCAAGGTCAAGGTCAAGTTCAAGGTCAAGCCAAGTTCAAGGTCAAGGTCAAGGTCAAGTTCAAGTTCAAGGCAGGCAAGGCCAAGCCAAGACCAAGGCAAGGGAAACGGCAACGCCAAGGGCAAGGCAAGGCCCAGGCCAAGGCAAAGGCCAAGGCCACCAAAGCGACGCCCAAACCCCGTAACGCCTGACAAAAGGCAGAAGCCACTAGGCCCCTGTGCAGAGGAAGCCACTGAAGGCAGCAAGGCCACAGAGCTCCCCGACTCCATTCCCACATGAAGATGTGAGGATAAAGGGCCTCATCCCAGCAAAGCACCGCTCCCACCACCCAACCCCGGCCCCGCCCCCGCAGCACGCCCCCTGAAACAACACTGTCTTCCCAGAAAAGAGAACGGAGAAGCCATGTGTGTGCCAAAGGAGCAAGATGAACGAACGATGCCACGCCCTCCGAATTTGGGCACACCTGACGCCTCGGAACCCCGGGCCTGGCCGATGGGTCCCAGCCGTTCTCGGTGGGAGGGGGGTCAACACATTGGCCGAGAGCCCTTGCCCAGGCCACCCGCAAATCCCCTGAGATGTGATCCGACCACAGGGACCGAGGCAAACGTACGCTTGAGGTGCTGGAGGAGCCGGACGAAGCCATGGTGGAGAGGGCACACGGGCACGCTGCAGACTGCTGGCCGAGTGGGCGGGGACCCAGCAGCTCAGGACTCTGGAGAACGGGAGGCGTCTCCGCCACCATTGACGTCAATAGGGTTTGGGTGGGTAGATGGAGGGGCCGCCCCTGGCCTCTTTCCAAGCAGAGACCCTGGACGGAGTCCCGTGGAGCGAGTGGGCTTTTCCCGGCACGGCTGTGCCCTGGACCGCCAAGATCCCCGTTGGGTGGGCGGGCAGTTCGGGGCTTTGGTTTGTGGCCCTCCCTCGCAGCGGGGGTGGGTTCAACCCGAGTGGATCAATCAGGGGCCCTCAGCAGTGCCAAGGGAACTCACCGCCCAGGAAACGCCCCTAGGTCCCTTTGAATTGGCCACCAACGCCCCTTTCCCAGCCTGCCTTGCTCTGAGATTTCCCGCCTTTTCACATTCCACAGGTCCCTGGTCCTCGACTGTCCCCGCTGGCTCCTCCGAGGCATTCCGGGACACCAGACGCTCTCCAGCGCTCCACCTAGATCCCTCGCTGTCCTCGCCTCCGTTTCCCCCATGCCCCCTCCCCAACTCCTCCGTGGGCTCTTGGCATCCTTTCCCTACAGCAGTCCCAGAGTGCCACCCCGAGGGCTTTGAGTTGCCTGGAGCCCAAGGCTCCGGCCAGAGACGCTGAGGGGGCCAGCGTCTGGACTGGCAAGCCTAATGCCATTTGGGGCTTTTCTCACGTGGAGCCTGAGGCCGCACCTCGGCAGGCAACCCCCCAGCGCGGAGTGGCCCTGGGAGATACCCGCCCAAGGGGACAGTGTATCCCCTACTGTGGGGAAGGAGGTTCCTGTTTTCCCTGCATTGGTTCGACTTTCACGCCGAGGATCGACTCACACCATGGTGGCAAGTGGAATAGCCTTGTGGGAAAGCCTCATGGGAAAGACTCCAGGGAAAGCCACAGATGTCTTGATCCACGCGAAGGGAAGCGAGACACTGCTGCTACAGCTTGGGAGGAATGGGCACGTGCATGCCCCCATACGAGACGAGGACTGACTCCCCTGGGGAAACTCCAGAAGTACGCCAACGATCCATGTCAGCACTCGGAGAGGAATCCAGAGTTTCCGGCACCGAACTCCACACAAGGTCTTTGGCCCGGCATCGACGGGAGAGGAATCCGAGAGGGCCCCTGAGCAACTCGCATGGGGGACTGGCCTTTCCTGAGGCCACCAGAGCGTGTCCCTGAGGTCCCCGTCAGTAAGTCGAGAGCACCTGTCCGCAATTCGAGAAAATACAGGAGGTTCTCCCCTCCAGGAGAGATGAGGCCCATTTCCACTGAGGCGTCTCGAGGCTAATCACACCTAACCTCTGGTACTTCCAAAGGGTCCTTCACACCCTTGCTGCAACTCAAGAAGTTCCCCGACATAGCCGTCTCCACTCGAGACGAAGCACGAGAGTCCCGCCCACATCCAGAGGAACCCGTTTCCGCCTCCTAACTCGAGAGGAGGGATCCTTTCCTAGCATGGACGGGAAAGAATTCCCGGCGTTCCCGTCGCATCTCAAGAGGAGGCGCTCTCCACAGAAAAGGCGAGACGAACTCCAGGGTCGTGCCACCATTCCCAGAGTCCCCCAGATGTCTCAGTCCATTCCTGGGAAACCTGTTTTCACTGCCTTGCCTCGACTTTCAAGCCGAGGATCGACTCACACAATGGTGGCACGTAGGACAGCCAGTGGGAAAGCCTCGTGGGAAAGCCTCGAGGGAAGGCCTCGAGGGAAAGCCACACATCCCTTGATCCACGCGAAGGGAATCGTGACTCTGCCGCTACAGCTCGGGAGGAAATCGCTACCGTGCATGCCCCCAATCGGAGACGAGGACTGACGCCCCTGGGGAGACGCCAGAAGTACCCCAAGATCCATGTCGGCACTGGAGAGGAATCCTCAGGTTCCCGGCACCCGACTCCACACAAGGTCTTAGGCCCCGGCATCGACGGGAGAGGACTCTCCGAGAGGCCCCGAGCAACTCGCATGGGGACTGGCCTTTCCTGAGGCCACCAGAGCGGGTCCCTGAGGTCCCCGTCGTAAGTCGAGAGCACCTGCCGCAACTCGACAAAATGCAGGAGGTTCTCCCCTCCAGGCGAGATGAGGCCCATTTCCACTGAGGCGTCTCGAGGCTAATCACATCTAACATCTTGAACTTCCTAAGGGTCCTTCACACCCTTGCTGCAACTCAAGAAGTTCCCCGACATACTCGTCTACACTCGAGAGGAAGTACGAGAGTCCCGCCCACATCCAGAGGAGCCCCGTTTCCGCCTCCTAGCTCGAGAGGAGGGATCCTTTCCCTGCGTGGTCGGGAAAGAATTCCCTGGGTTCCCGTCTCATCTCAAGAGGAGGCGCTCTCCACAGGAAAGGCGAGAGGAACTCCAGGGTCGTGCCACATTCACAGAGACCCCCAGATGTCTCAGTCCATTCCAGGTAAACCTGTTTTCCCTGCACTGCCTCGACTTTCAAGCCGAGGATCGACTCACACCAAGGTGGCACGTGGGACAGCCCAGTGGGAAAGCCTCGTGGGAACGCCTCGAGGGAAAGACCCTGATCCATTGATCCATGAGAAGGGAAGCGTGACACTGCTGCTACAGCTCGGGATGAAAGCTCACGTGCATGCCCCCACTCGAGATGAGGACTGACTCCCCTGGGGAGACTCCAGAAGTACCCCAAGATCCATGTCAGCACTGGAGAGGAATGCTCAGGTTCCGACACCTACTCCACACAAGGATCTTAGGCCCTGGCATCGACGGGAGAGGAATCCTGAGAGGCCACCGAGCAACTCGCATGGGGACTGGCCTTTCCTGAGGCCACCAGAGCGGGTCCCTGAGGTCGCCGTCGTAAGTCGAGAGCACCTGCCGCAACTCGAGAAAATCCAGGAGGTTCTACCCTCCAGGCGAGATGAGGCCCATTTCCGCTGAGGCGTCTCGAGGCTAATCACACCTAACCTCTGGAACTTCCAAAGGGTCCTTCACACCTTTGCTGCAACTCAAGAAGTTCCCCGACATACCCGTCTCCACTCGGAGAGGAAGCACGAGAGTTCCGCCCACATCCAGAGGAGCCCCGTTTCCGCCTCCTAGCTCCAGAGGAGGATCGTTTCCTTGCGTGTCGGAAAGAATTCCCTGGGTTCCCGTCGCATCTCAGAGGAGGGGAGCGGGTCCGGTCGTGCCACATCAGGCAATGTAGCCACAGGGAAAGTTCCTCTGCGAAAGCGAGGTGAGTCCACAGGTGGCTCTGTCTTTGACGACCTTTCCTGTGGAGAGCGCCTCCTCTTGAGATGCGACGGGAACGCCGGGAATTCTTTCCCGACCACGCAAGGAAAGGATCCTCCTCTCGAGCTAGGAGGCAGAAACGGGCTCCTCTGGATGTGGGCGGAACTCTCCTGCTTCCTCTCCGAGTGGAGACGGGTATGTCGGGGAAATTCTTGAGTTGCAGCAAAGGTGTGTAAGGACCCTTTGGAAGTTCCAGAGGTTAGGTGTGATTAGCCTCGAGACGCCTCAGCGGAAATGGGCCTCATCTCGCCTGGAGGGTAGAACCTCCTGGATTTTCTCGAGTTGCGGCAGGTGGCTCTCGACTTACGACGGCGACCTCAGGGACCCGCTCTGGTGGCCTCAGGAAAGGCCAGTCCCCATGCGAGTTGCTCGGTGGCCTCTCAGGATTCCTCTCCCGTCGATGCCAGGGCCTAAGACCTTGTGTGGAGTAGGTGTCGGAACCTGAGGCATTCCTCTCCAGTGCTGACATGGATCTTGGGGTACTTCTGGAGTCTCCCCGGGGAGTCAGTCCTCATCTCGAGTGGGGGCATGCACGTGAGCTTTCATCCCGAGCTGTAGCAGCAGTGTCACGCTTCCCTTCTCATGGATCAATGGATCAGGGTCTTTCCCTCGAGGCGTTCCCACGAGGCTTTCCCACTGGGCTGTCCCACGTGCCACCTTGGTGTGAGTCGATCCTCGGCTTGAAAGTCGAGGCAGTGCAGGGAAAACAGGTTTCCCTGGAATGGACTGAGACATCTGGGGACTCTGTGAATGGTGGCACGACCCTGGAGTTCCTCTCGCCTTTCCTGTGGAGAGCGCCTCCTCTTGAGATGCGACGGGAACGCCGGGAATTCTTTCCCGACCACGCAGGGAAAGGATCCCTCCTCTCGAGCTAGGAGGCGGAAACGGGGCTCCTCTGGATGTGGGCGGGACTCTCGTGCTTCCTCTCGAGTGGAGACGGGTATGTCGGGGAACTTCTTGAGTTGCAGCAAGGGTGTGAAGGACCCTTTGGAAGTTCCAGAGGTTAGGTGTGATTAGCCTCGAGACGCCTCAGCGGAAATGGGCCTCATCTCGCCTGGAGGGGAGAACCTCCTGGATTTTCTCGAGTTGCGGCAGGTGCTCTCGACCTTACGACGGGGACCTCAGGGACCCGCTCTGGTGGCCTCAGGAAAGGCCAGTCCCCATGCGAGTTGCTCGGGGCCTCTCGGGATTCCTCTCCCGTCGATGCCGGGGCCTAAGACCTTGTGTGGAGTCGGGTGCCGGAACCTGAGGATTCCTCTCCAGTGCTGACATGGATCTTGGGGTACTTCTGGAGTCTCCCCAGGGGCGTCAGTCCTCGTCTCGATGTGGGGGCATGCACGTAGCGATTTCCTCCCGAGCTGTAGCAGGCAGTGTCACGATTCCCTTCGCGTGGATCAAGGGATCGTGTGGCTTTCCTCGAGGCCTTCCCCGAGGCTTTCCCACGAGGCTTTCCCACTGGGCTGTCCTACGTGCCACCTTGGTGTGAGTCGATCCTCGGCTTGAAAGTCGAGGCAAGTGCAGTGAAAACAGGTTTCCCTGGAATGGACTGAGACATCTGGGGGACTCTGGGAATGGTGGCACGACCCTGGAGTTCGCTCTCGCCTTTCCTGTGGAGAGCGCCTCCTCTTGAGATGCGACGGGAACGCCGGGAATTCTTTCCCGACCATGCTAGGAAAGGATCCCTCCTCTCGAGCTTAGGAGGCGGAAACGGGGCTCCTCTGGATGTGGGCGGGACTCTCGTGCTTCGCTCTCGAGTGGAGACGGCTATGTCGGGGAACTTCTTGAGTTGCAGCAAGGTGTGAAGGACCCTTTGGAAGTTCCAGAGGTTAGGTGTGATTAGCCTCGAGACGCCTCAGCGGAAATGGGCCTCATCTCGCCTGGAGGGGAGAACCTCCTGGATTTTCTCGAGTTGCGGCAGGTGCTCTCGACTTACGACGGGGACCTCAGGGACCACGCTCTGGTGGCCTCAGGAAAGGCCAGTCCCCATGCGAGTGCTTCGGGGGCCTCTCAGGATTCCTCTCCCGTCGATGCCGGGGCCAAGACCTTGTGTGGAGTCGGTGCCGGAACTCTGGATTCCTCTCCAGTGCTGACATGGATCGTTGGCGTACTTCTGGAGTTTCCCCAGGGGAGTCAGTCCTCGTCTCGTAGTGGGGCATGCACGTGCCGCATTCCTCCCGAGCTGTAGCAGCAGTGTCTCGGCTTCCCCTTCGCGTGGATCAAGGAATCTGTGGCTTTCCCTGGAGTCTTTCCCATGAGGCTTTCCCACAAGGCTATTCCACTTGCCACCATGGTGTGAGTCGATCCTCGGCGTGAAAGTCGAACCATGGCAGGGAAAACAGGAACCTCCTTCCCCACAGTAGGGGATACACTGTCCCCTTGGGCGGGTATCTCCAGGGCACTCGCGCTGGGGGGTTGCCCGCGGAGGTGCGGGCCTCAGGCTCCACGTGAGAAAAGCCCCAAATGGCATTAGCTGCCAGTCCAGACGCTGGCCCCTCAGGTCTCTGGCCGGAGCCTTGGGCTCCAGGCAACTCAAAGCCCTCGGGGGTGGCACTCTGGGACTGCTGTAGGGAAAGGATGCCAAGAGCCCACGGAGGAGTTGGGGAGGGGGCATGGGGGAAACGGAGGCGAGGACAGCGAGGGATCTAGGTGGAGGCGCTGGAGAGAGCGTCTGGTGTCCCGGAATGCCTCGGAGGAGCCAGCGGGGGACAGTCGAGGACCAGGGACCTGTGGAATGTGAAAAGGCGGGAAATCTCAGAGCAAGGCAGGCTGGGAAAGGGGGCGTTGGTGGCCAATTCAAAGGGACCTAGGGGCGTTTCCTGGGCGGTGAGTTCCCTTGGCACTGCTGAGGGCCCCTGATTGATCCACTCGGGGTTGAACCCACCCCCCGCTGCGAGGGAGGGCCACAAACCAAAGCCCCCGAACTGCCCGCCCACCCCAACGGGGATCTTGGCGGTCCAGGGCACAGCCGTGCCCGGGAAAAGCCCACTCGCTCCACGGGACTCCGTCCAGGGTCTCTGCTTGGAAAGAGGCCAGGGGCGGCCCCCTCCATCTACCCACCCAAACCCTATTGACGTCAATGGTGGCGGAGACGCCTCCCGTTCTCCAGAGTCCTGAGCTGCTGGGTCCCCGCCCACTCGGCCAGCAGTCTGTCAGCGTGCCCGTGTGCCTCTCCCACCATGGCTTCGTCCGGCTCCTCCAGCACCTCAAGCAGTACGTTTGCCCTCGGTCCCTGTGGTCGGATCACATCTCAGGGATTTGCGGGTGGCCTGGGCAAGGGCTCTCGGCCAATGTGTTGACCCCCCTCCCACCCGAGAACGGCTGGGACCCATCGGCCAGGCCCGGGGTTCCGAGGCGTCAGGTGTGCCCAAATTCGGAGGGCGTGGCATCGTTCGTTCATCTTGCTCCTTTGGCACACACATGGCTTCTCCGTTCTCTTTTCTGGGAAGACAGTGTTGTTTCAGGGGGCGTGCTGCGGGGGGCGGGGGCCGGGGTTGGGGGGTGGTGGGAGCGGGTGCTTTGCTGGGATGAGGCCCTTTATCCTCACATCTTCATGTGGGAATGGGAGTCGGGGAGCTCTGTGGCCTTGCTGCCTTCAGTGGCTTCCTCTGCACAGGGCCTAGTGGCTTCTGCTTTTGTCAGGCGTTACGGGGTTTGGGCGTCGCTTTGGTGGCCTTGGCCTTTGCCTTGGCCTGGGCCTTGGCCTTGCCCTTGGCGTTGCCGTTTGCCCTTGCCTTGGTCTTGGGCTTGGCCTTGCCCTGCCCTTGAACTTGAACTTGACCTTGACCTTGACCTTGAACTTGGCTTGACCTTGAACTTGACCTTGACCTTGACCTTGAACTTGGGCTTGACCTTGAACTTCAACTTGAACTTGAACTTGAACTTGAACTTAAACTTCAACTTGACCTTGAACTTGAACTTGAACTTGACCTTGAACTTGACTTTGAACTTGAAACTTGAACTTGACCTTGATCTTGACCTTGACATTGAACTTGAACTTGAACTTGACCTTGAACTTGAACTTGAACTTGAACTTGAACTTGACCTTGAACTTCAACATTGACCTTGACCTTGACCTTGAACTTGACCTTGAACCTTCAACTTGAACTTGAACTTCAACTTGAACTTCGACCTTGAACTTGAACTTGACCTTGACCTTGAACTTCACTTTGAACTTGAACTTGAACCTTGACCTTTGACCTTGACCTTGAGACTTGACCCTGAACTTGACCTTGACCTTGAAGTTGACCTTGAACTTGAACTTAAACTTCACCTTGATCTTGAGCTTGAACTTGAACTTGAACTTGACCTTGAACTTCAACTTGACCTTGACCTTGAACTTGAACTTGGACCTTGAACTTGAACTTGACCTTGACCTTGACCAACAACGGGAGACCTCGAGATTTGCTCAGAGCACCGGAGGTCCAGAAGCAGGGCCCTGTATCTCCCCTTCCCTTTGTGATCATTGCAAAGACATTCCTAGCTGATAGCGGGAGTGCCCCTGAAGAAGCAAGCAGTGGGAGTGTGTTTGACACGACTGTGTGCCTTCCTGGCCTCAGCTCCACAAGGGGCCTTTCCTCTCGAAGTAGGCCCCATGTCCCCTTGGGGAGGGTGTCATGCCTCTTTTCTCCTCACTGCCAAAGGGTGGAGCCAAGCTCGCTCTGTCAGAGGTACAAAAACAGCAATTGAATGGATTTTCAAGCTCTTGCTAGGCTGCACCCTTTCAGGGCCCACTTTACTGAAACAGGTGCTCTGTGGCCCCTGGTTGGGTATGCAGGTTCACAAACAGGGTGAGATCCTGTCCAAGCCAAGAATTTTCCTGAAAGACCTAGGCTCACTAGAGCTCTCCTCCAGAGCAAAGGGGATAGAGGAGATGTATGGAGGAGTCTTTGCCTTTCCCTGTGAGTGTGGGGCTACTCCCTACGGCCCCAAGCTCAGGGATAACTGCCTCTAAGAAAGGAATGGCAAGAAGCGCTATTCTTGGAGGTTGGGACAGGGAGTTCGCAGCATGTGGGGAAAGAAAGACTTCTTCGGGGAAGAAGAGGCAACCACCGGGGGTGTGTTTGCAAGCCTCTATTTGGAAGGAACAGGTTTGCTTATACAACTCAAGACCTCCAGATCTGCTCAGAGGACTGAAGTTCCAGAGACAGGGCCATGTATCTCCCCTTCCCTTTTGAGATCCTTGCAAAGACATTCCTAGCAGATCGTGGGAGTGCCCATGAAGAAGCAAGCAGCGGGAGTGTGCTTGACATCACTGGCTGCCTACCTGGGCTCAGCTCCTCAAGGGGCCTTTCTCTCCTGGTAGGCCCTATGTCCCCTTTGGGAGAGGGTGGTGCCCTCTTCCCTCCACACTGCCAAAGGGTGGAGGTGGAGCAAACTCGTTCTCTCCGAGGTAAAAAAAAAAAAGACAAATTGGATGGATTTTTAAGCTCCAAAAATCCTGCACCCCTCCAGGACCCACTCGAGCAAAACAGGTGCCTGTGGCCCCTAGGTCGGGTATGCAGGTTCACACACTGGGTGGGATCCCGTCAAAGCCAAGAATTTTCCTGACAGACCTAGGCTCACTAGAGCTCTCCTCCAGAGGAAAGGGGACAGAAAAGACGTGTGTGTGGAGGTGGCTCTGCCTTTCCAGGTCCCAATCTCAGGGATAACTGCCCCTAAGAAAGGAAACTGCTGCTGCTGCTGCTGCTGCTAAGTTGCTTCAGTCGTGTTCGACTCTGTGCGACGCCATAGACGGTAGCCCACTAGGCTCCCCCGTCCCTGGGATTCTCCAGGCAAGAACAGTAAGTGGGTTGCCATTGCCTTCTCCAATGCATGAAAGTGAAAATGAAAGTGCAGTCGCTCAGTCGTGTCCGACCCTCAGCGACCCCACGGACTGCAGCCTACCAGGCTTCTCCGTCCATAGGATTTTCTGAAAGGAACTGCAAGAAGCGCTTTTCCAGGAGGCTGGGAAAGGGTGTTCGCAGGATGTGGGGAAAGAGAGCCTCCTTCGGGGAAGAATAGGCGGCCACTTGTTTTGTGTTGCAAACCTCTATTTGGAAGGAACAGGTTAGCTTATACAAAGGGAGACCTCCAGATCTGCTCAGAGGACCAAAGTTGCAGAGGCAGGTCGGTTGTATTTTCCCTTCACTTTGCGATCCTTGCAAAGACATTCCTTGCTGATAGATGATTCAGCAAGGGCCTTTGAGACTGTTGTTTTCTTTCCTAGGTTCAAAGATTCCTTCAGTTCCTAATATAGATATCCTAGAAATTATCTGACATCCGTGAAAATCTGATATGTCCTGGTCAAATGCTGTCAGTTATAATTCCAGTTATCATATTAAAGCATTTCAAGTCGCAGCAGTGACCAGATTACATTGTCAATTTCTATTTAATCAGGTTTTAACCATGTCCTCTATGGTTTCACACTGATGCCTTTGCAGAAATACTGCTACTTCAAGATATATGGAATATACTTTTTTTAAGCTTACCGATAATTTGTTTTGTTTGTTTGTTTGTCTTCTGGTAAGCTGGTACAGATGGAATTTAGTCTCCTCTCTAGTTAAGAGAACAAAGTTTTCTTAGAATGCAATTTTTGATAACAGACTATGGATTTCTTTACCTTTCATTGATTTATAATTGTTTTCATCATCTGTTTTTTTACTTCGGTAAAGTAAATAAGCCTTATTTAAGATTTTGGTACATGTAGGATGGACTAAGCTTTCCCCACTCTTGCAAGTTCCCTTAACCCTTCAGATTCTTCTCGTGGGACCAAGATCTCACTTTCCTCCAGAGGGACAATCCAAGCTTTTTATTAGTTGATCTGCCCCTGACATCAGAGTCCATTTGAGCACGAGTTGGCCTATAATTTAGGCATGAAACTATGACTACATAAAGAAAAGGTGACTTTATGATTCAGGGATGGCCATGATATGCCTTGCACTTCAGAGAAAATGGGTTAAAATGATTTTTTTTTCTTCAAAACTGCACAGCCAGTTCTTTCAGCATATGCAATTGAAAACATCTAGTCATTAGGTCAGTTTTCATTCCAATCCCAAAGAAAGGCAATGACAAAGAATATTCAAGCTGCTGCACCAATTGCACTCATCTCACACACTAGTAAAGTAATGCTCAAAATTCTCCAAGTTCACATGAACTGTGAACTTCCAAATGTTCAAGAGGGATTTAAAACATGCCAGAGAAACCAGAGATCAAACTGCCAACATCCACTGGATCATTGAAAAAGCAAGAGAGTTCCAGAAAAAAAGACATCTATTTCTGCTTTAATTGACTATGCCAAAGCCTTTGACTGTGTGGATCACAATAAACTGGGGAAAATTCTGAAAGAGATGCGGAATACCAGACCACCTGACCTGTCTCTTGGAGAAACCTGTATGCAGGTCAGGAAGAAACAGTTCGAACTGGACATGGAACAACAGACTGGTTCTAAATAGGAAAAGGAATATGTCAAGGCAGTGTATTGTCACCCTGCTTATTTAACTTATATGCAGAGTACATCATGAGAAAACACTGGGCTGGAGGAAGCACACGCTGGAATCCAGATTGCTGGGAGAAATATCAAGAATCTCAGATATGCAGATGACACCACCCTTATGGCAGAAAGTGAAGAAGAACTAAAGAGTCTCCTGATGAAAGTGAAAGAGGAGAGTGAAAAAGTTAGCTTAAAGCTCAGCATTCCAGAAAACTAAAATCATTGCATCCAGTCTCATCACTTCATGGCAAATAGATGGGAAAACATTGGAAACAGCAGCAGACTATTTTGGGGGGCTTGGAAATCACTGCAGGTGATGTCTGCCTCCATGAACTTAAAACGTATTTATGACTTGGAAGAAAAGTGATGACCAAACTAGACAGCATATTAAAAAGCCGAGACGTTGCTTGCCAACAAAGATCCATCCAGTCAAGGCTATGGTTTTCCATATGTCATGGATGGATATGAAAGATGTACTATAAAGAAAGTGACAGCTGAAAATTGGATGCTTTGAACTGTGGTGTTGGAGAAGATGCTTGTAGGTCGCTTAGACTACAAGGAGACGCAACCACTCCATCCTAAAGGAAATCAGGTCTGAATATAGATTGGAAGGACTAATACTGAACCTGAAAGTCCAATACTTTGGCCACTTGATGTGAAGAGCTGACTCACTTGGAAGTTGCTTTGATTTGCCTGTGAGTGTGGGAGCCCTCCCTGGCAAAGGCCTCAAGGGTCATTGCCACTGAATCACGACCTCCAAGCAAGCGCATTCCACTGTGTGACATTCAGGAAGCAGGAGACTGGGAAAACTATCTTCCTTAGAGGAAGGAAAGTCATCCACAGAGAGTGTGTTTTCAGGCCTCTCTTTGCAGCAAGTGTTTTGCTTCTCAGACATCAGAGCTGCAGGCTTGCTCTGAGGGCCTCAATTGCAGAGTCAGGGCTGTGTGTCTCACTGCACTTTCCAAGCATTGCAGACACATTCCTAGGTTGGAGCAGTGCTTCCCATGAGAAAGAAGCTCGGGAGGTGTGTCTGAGCGGGCTGAGTGCCATGCTAGGGTCACCTAGTCGAGGCACCTTGCACATCCAATGGGCCCCAGGCGAGTAGCTATGGACCGGCCCTTCGGTTGAGACATCCCAAAGCAGGGAACAAAGCTAGCTCTGTCAGAAGGAGGAAAACAGCAATGGGATGGATTTTCAAGCAGTTGCTAAGTCACACCACGTTAGGGCTCCCCGGGAAAGAAATGCGAATTTTGGCCTCTAGGCCCAGTATCCAGATGTGTGCACAGGATATTTTCCCCACAGGATTCAAGAATGTTCCAGACAGACCTAAGCTCACTAGCCTCTCTCCTGCAGAGGAAATGAAATATTGTTGCTGAACCACGAAAAGATGCTGGGATTCTTGGCTTATGGAGGAGAAGAATTCAATCCAGGGCCCAAGACCGAGGCTTGATTGCTCAGAGCTTTTTGTGCAATAGAGTTTTATTAAAGGATAAAGGAGATAGAGAAAGCTTCTGACAGAGACATCACAAGGGGCAGAAAGCGTACCCCCTTGCTAGTGTTAGTAATGGAGTTATATACTCTCCAATAAGTTATGACAACGAACAAAAGAATGTCTGGAGGTTGTAAAGACTCACTAGACCTACTCCCATAATTGACATTTTAAGATAACAGGATTAGCCAGAAGGTTTTTCCAGAGACCGTCCTCAAGAAGGATGCATGATTGTTATATAATCCTAAGGAATGTAGAGGGAAAAAACAGTTTGTCCTTTCTTCCTCCTTGAGAATTCTAGACCCCTCTCTCCTTGGGGACCCTTGAACTTCTTAGAAACCTGCCTTGGCAATGACTCTCTCAGAAACATGATTGAACAGCCGTTTGGAGCTTCCTTTGACTTTCCCTGGGAGGAGGAGCCCTCCCTGAGCACAGGGCCTCAGGGGCCATGGCCAATGAAAAATAATCTCCCAGCAAGTGCTTTTCAGCCCTGTGTGACTCTCAGCCCACAGGAGGCTGAGAAAACTCTCTTCCTTGGAGGAAGGAAAGGCAGCCCAAGAGTGTGTTTTCAGGCCTGTATCTTGCAGCAAGTGTTTGGCTTGTTAGACAGAAGACCTGCAGGCCTGTTCCAACAGGACTCAATGCCAGAATCAGGGCCTTGTGTCTCCCTGCAGTTTCCTGGCCTTGCAAACACATTCCTAGTGAGAGCAGTCCTGCCCATGGGGAAGCAGGCTGCGGAGTGTGTCTGAGGGGGCCAGGTGTCATGCTGGGGTCACCTGGTCGAGGGCACCTTGCACCTCCAATGGACCCCAGGCAAGGAGTTGCAGGCCACCACCTTGCTCTGAAATCCCAAATGGGAGCAAAGCTCGCTCTGTCAGAGGAAGATAAACAGCAACAGGATGGATTTTCAAGCAGTTGCTAGGCTGTACTGCGTTAGGGCTCCAAGGAAGGAAAATGCGAATTTTAGCCCCTACGACTGGTATCCAGGTGGGCTCCCAGGATGATTTCCCGCAGGATCCAAGAACGTTCCAGACAGACCTGGGCTCACTAGCTCCCTCCTGCAGAGGAAACATGAGAGAACAGCTGTTTGGAGGTTGCTTTGACTTCCCCTGGGAGGGTAGGATCCCTCCCTGGGTGCAGGGCCTCAGGGGCCATTGCCGCTGAGAAATGCCCTCTAAGCCAGACCTTTCCAGCCTTGTATGACTCAGCACGGAGGAGACTGGAAAAGCTCTCTTCCTTGGAGGAAGGAAAGGCAGCCCCAGAGAGGTGTTTTTCACACCTGTATCTTGCCAGCAAGTGTTTGGCGTCTCAGACGTCAGACCTCCAGGCCTGCTCCAACGGCCTCAGTTCCAGAGTCAGGGCCGTGTGTCTCCCTGCATTTTCTGAGCCTTGGGAACACATTCCTAGGTCAGAACAGTCCTGCCCATGGGGAAGGAGGCTGCGGGAGTGTGTCTGAGGGGGTCGGGGTGCCATGCTGGGGTCCAATAGACCCGGTACCTCCAATAGACCCCAGGACAAACAGCGGTGGGGCTCCCCCTGGCTTCCGAAATGCCAAAGCGAGAAGCAAAGCTACTCTATCAGAAGGAAGAAAAGAGCAATCGGATGGATGTTCAGGCTGTTGCTGGGCCGCACCACTTCAGGGTCCCCCCGAGAGGAACAGGCGCCCTGTGGCCCCTAGGTCCGATATGCAGGTTAACACACAGGGTGTGTCCCCATAGGAGCCAAGAATTTTCCTGACAGACCTAGGCCTCACTAGAGCTCTCCTACAGGGCAAAAGGGGTAGAACAGACTGTGGATGTGACTCTGCCTTCCAGCGAGCATGGGCCCTCCCTACGGCCCGGGCTCCAGGGAAAATTGTCCCTGAAAAATGACCTCCAAGAAGCGCTTTTCCAGCAGGCTGGGAGCAGAGTTCACAGGATGCGGGGAAAGTGATCGTCCTTCAGGGAAGAAGAGGCAGCCACCCAGTGTGTGTTTGCAAGCCTGTATTTGGAAGAAACTGGTTAGCTCCTTCAAGGGAGACCTCCAGGTCTGCTCAGAGGACCGAAATTCCAGAGCAGCACCATGCATCTCCCCTGTCCTTTCTGAGCCTTGGAAAGACATCCTAGCTTATAGCGGTATTGCTCATGAAGAAGCAGGATGCAGGAATGTGTCAGACATGACTGGGTGCCTTCCTGGGTTCAGCTCCGTGAGGGCCTTTCCACTCAAAGTAGGTCCCATGCCTCCTTGGGAGGAAGTGGGCCCGCTTGCCTCCAAATTGCCAAAGGCTGGAACAAAGCTAGTTCTATCAGAGGTAAGAAAAGAGCAATTGGATGGATGTGGAAGCTGTTGCTGGGCCGCACTGCTTCAGGCCCCCCACCCCTCCGCCCCCGAGAGAAAACAGGCGCCCTGTGGCCCCTAGGTCCTGGATGCAGTTTCACACATAGAATGTGTCCCCATAGGAGCCAAGAATTTTCCTGACAGACCTAGGCTCACTAGAGCTCTCCTACAGAGCAAAGGGGATGGGACAGATGTGTGGCTGTGGCTCTGCCTTTCCCTGGGAGTGTGGAGCCGCTCCCTATGGCCCCGGGCTCCAGGGGAAGTTGCCCCTGAATAATGACCTCCAAGAAGCGCTTTTCCAACTGGCTGAGACGTGGAGTTCTCAGGATGCAGGGAAAGCGAGTGTCCTTCGGGGAAGCAAAGGCAGTCACCTGTTATCATGACTTACTAGAATAGTAGGTACCTTCTCCGGTTGGGCAGAGGCCTTCCCTACCTGATCTGAAAAAGAAAATGAAGTAGCTCGCTGATTTGAGAAATAATTCCCAGACTTGGGTTTCCAACCAGTATAGAATCCGACAATGGCCCTGTCTTTGTAGCCGCGTTAATTAACAGGTATGTGAAGCTCTAAATATCAGTGGAAATTACATACAGCATATAGGCCCCAGTGTTCTGGAATGGTGGAAAGAAACAACCAAACTCTTGAAGAGACACTTTCAAAATGGATCATAGAGACTGACTGTACATGGATGGGCTTGCTTCCGGCAGACTTACTCATATTACGGGTAACCGCACGTTCCACAGTTGTTGTCCTTATGAAATTTTCTATGGGAGACCCCCTCCCACAGTGAGGCAGGTGTTAGCAGATTTGCCACAAGTAAGGGGGTGGGATTTCACAGCAGATGGAACAATTAGGTAAGGTAATAAATCAGGTAACTAAGTTTGTATAAAAAAGAATATCATTCCCCCTTGAGGAACAGATTCATGAATTTGTGCTCAGTGATCAGGTGTGGCTCAATGACTGGAAACACAATTCCTTGGCCTGACATCGGAAAGGTCCTTATACTGTTGTTTTAGCCCACAATTCTGAAAGAGATGGGAATACCAGACCACCTAACCTGCCTCTTGAGAAATCTGGATGAAGGTCAGGAAGCAACAGTTAGAGCAGGACATGGAACAACAGACTGGTTCCAAAAAGGAAAAGGAGTATGTCAAGGCTGTATATTGTCACCCTGTTTATTTAACTTCTATGCAGAGTACATCATGAAAAATGCTGGGATGGAAGATACATAAGCTGGAATCAAGATTGCCCGTAGAAATATCAATCAACTTAGATATGCAGATGACACCACCATTATGGCAGAACGTGAAGAGGAACGGGTATGTCGGGGAACTTCTTGAGTTGCAGCAAGGGTGTGAAGGACCCTTTGGAAGTTCCAGAGGTTAGGTGTGGTTAGTCTCGAGATGCCTCAGCGGAAATGGGCCTCATGTCGCCTGGAAGAGAGCTCCTGGATATTCCGAGTTTCAGCAGGTGCTCTCGAGTTACGACGGGATTCAGGGACCGCTCTGGCGGCCGCAGGAAAGGCCAGTTATCATGCGTGTTGCTAGGGGCCTCTCGTGATTCCTCTCCCGTCGATGCCGGGGCCTAAGACCTTGTGTGGAGTCGGGGCCGGAAGCTGAGGATTCCTCTCCAGTGCTGACATGGATTTTTGGGGTACTTCTGGAGTTCCACAAAGGAGTCAGGCCTCGTCTCGAGTGGGGGCATTGAGCGTGCCCTTCCTCCCATGCTGTAGCAGCAGTGTCACGCTTCCCCTTGCGTGGACCAAGGGATCTGTGGCTTTCCCTCGAGTCTTCCCACGAGGCTTTCCCACAGGGCTGTCCCACGTGTCACGGTGGTGTGAGTCGATCCTCGGCGTGAAAGCCGAGGCAGTGCAGGGAAAACAGGTTCCTGTGGGAACGACTGAGATATCTGGCGGGTCTTTGGAATGTGGCACGACCCTGCAGTTCCTCTCCCCTTTCCTTTGGAGAGCGCCTCCTCTTGAGATGCGATGGGAATGCCGGGAATTCTTTCCGACAAGCAGGGAAAGGATCCGTCCTCTCGAGCTACGAGCCGGAAACGGAGCTCCTCTGGATGTGGCCGGACCTCGTGCTTCCTCTTGAGTGGAGACGCGTATG
>NW_017197307.1:0-8127 GCF_001704415.2 Capra hircus
TTAGCTAGAGAGGAGGGATACTTTCCTGCGTGGTAGGGAAAGAATTCCCGGGCATTCCGTCGCTTCTCAAGAGGAGGCACTCTCCACAGGAAAGGCGAGAGGAACTCCAGGGTCGTGCCACCATTCCTGAGTCCCCCAGATGTCTCAGTCCATTCCTGGGAAAAACTGTTTTCTCTTCAACTGCTCGACTTTAAAGCCGAGGATCAACTCACACCACCGTGGCACGTGGGAAAGCCCTGTGGGAAAGCCTCGTGGGAAAGCTCATGGGAAAGTCTAGATGGAAAGCCACAGATCCCTTGATCCACGAAAAGGGAAGCGTGACACTGCTGCTACAGCTCGGGAGGAAAGCGCACGTGCATGCCCCCACTCGAGACGAGGACTTACGCCTCTGGGGAGACTACAGAAGTCCCCGAAGATCCATGTCGGCACTGGAGAGGAATCCTCAGGTTCCGGCACTGACTCCACACAAGGTCTTAGGCCCCGGCATCGACGGGAGAGGAATCCCGAGAGGCCCCCGAGCAACTCGCATGGGGACTGGGCTTTCCTGAGGCCACCAGAGTGGGTCCCTGAGGTCCCCGTCGTAAGTCGAGAGCACCTGCCGCAACTCGAGAAAATCCAGGAGGTTCTCCCCTCCAGGCGACATGAGGGCCCATTTCCGCTGAGGTATCTCGAGGCTAATCACACCTTACCTCTGGAACTTCCAAAGGGTCCTTCACACCCTTGCTGCAACTCAAGAAGTACCCCGACATACCCGTCTCCACTCGAGAGGAAGCAGGAAAGTGCCGCCGCACATCAAGAGGAGCCACATTTCCGCCTCCTAGCTCGAGAGGTTTGATCCTTTCCCTGCGTGGTGGGGAAAGAATTCGCGGCGTTCCCGTCGCATCTCAAGAGGAGGCGCTCTCCAGAGGAAAAGCGAGAGGAACTCCAGCTTCGTGCCACCAATTGGCCAGAAGTCCCCCAGATGTCTCAGTCCATTCCAGGGAACCTGCTTTCCCTGCACTGCCTCGACTTTCAAGCGCGAGGATCGACTCACACCACAGTGGCACGTGGGGCAGCCCTGTGGGAAAGCCTCGTGGGAAAGCCTCCAGGGAAAGACCCAGATCCCTTGATCCACGCGAAGGGAAGCGCGACACTGCTGCTACAGCTCGGGAGGAAAGCGCACGTGCATGGCCCCACTCGAGACGAGGACTGACACCCCTGGGGAGACTCCAGAAGTACCCCAAGATCCATGTCAGCACATGGAGAGGAATCCTCAGGTTCCGGCACCGACTCCACACAAGGTCTTAGGCCCCTGCATCGACGTGAGAGGAATCCAGAGAGGCCCCAGAACAACTTGCATGGGGACTGATCTTTCCTGAGGCCACCACAGTGGGTCCCTGCGGTCCCTGTCGTAAGTCGAGAGCACCTGCTGCAACTCGAGAAAATCCAGGAGGTTCTCCCCTCCAGGCGAGCTGATTCCCATTTCCGCTGAGGTATCTCGAGGCTAATCACACCTTACCTCTGGAACTTCCAAAGAGTCCTTCACACCCCTTACTGCAACTCAAGAAGTACCCCGACATACCCGTCTCCACTCCAGAGGAAGCACGAGAGTCCCGCCCACATCCAGAGGAGCCCCGTTTCCGCCTCCTAGCTCGAGAGCAGGGATCCTTTCCCTCCGTGGTCGGGATAGAATTCCCGGTGTTCCCGTCACATCTCAAGAGGAGGCGGGCTCCACAGGAAAGGCGAGAGGAACTCCACGGTCGAGCCACCATTCCCAGAATCCTCTGGATGTCTCAGTCCATTCCAGGGAAAACTGTTTTCCCTGCACTGCGTCGACTTTCAAGCCGAGGATCGAATCACACCACGGTGGCACGTGGGACAGCCCTGTGGGAAAGCCTCGTGAGGAAGCCTTGAGGGAAAGACCCAGATCCCTTGATCCACGCGAAGGGAAGCGCGACAATACTGCTACAGCTCGGGAGGAAAGCGCACGTGCATGCCCCGACTCGAGACGAGGACTGACTGCCCTGGGGAAACTCCAGAAGTACCCTAAGATCCATGTCTGCACTGGAGAGAAATCCTCAGGTTCCGGCCCTGAGTCCACAGCAGGTCTTAGGGCCCCAGCATGGACGGGAGAAGAATCCCGAGAGGCCCTCGAGCAACTCGCATGGGGACTGGCCTTTCCTGAGGCCACGAGAGCGGGTCCCTGAAGTCCCCATCGTAAGTCGAGAGCACCTGCCGCAACTCGAGAAAATCCAGGAGGTTCTCCCCTCCAGGCTAGATGAGGCCCATTTCCGCTGAGGCGTCTCGAGGCTAATCACACCTAAACTCTGGAACTTCCAAAGGGTCCTTCACACCCTTGCTGCAACTCAAGAAGTTCCCCGACATACCCGTCTCCACTCGAGAGGAAGCACGAGAGTCCCGCCCACATCCAGAGGAGCCCCGTTTCCGCCTCCTAGCTCGAGAGGAGGGATCCTTTCCCTGGTGCTCGGGAAAAATTTCCTGGTGTTCCCGTCGCATCTCAAGAGGAGGCGCTCTCCATAGGAAAGGCGAGAGGAACTCCAGGGTCGTGCCACCATTCCCAGAGTCCCCTAGATATCTCAGTCCATTCCAGGGAAACCTGTTTTTCCCTGCACTGCCTCGACTTTCAAGCTGAGGATCGACTCACACCACGGTGACACGTGGGACAGCCCTGTGGGAAACCCTCGTGGGAAAGCCTCGTGGGAAAGCCCTCAAGGGAATGCCACAGATCCCTGTTTCCACGCGAAGGGAAGCGTTACAGTGCTGCTACAGCTCGGGAGGAAAGTGCACTTGCATGCCCAACTCGAGACGAGGGCTGACTCCCCTGGGGAGACTCCAGAAGTAGCCCAAGATCCATGTCAGCACTGGAGAGGAATCCTCAGGTTCTGGCACCGACTGCACACAAGGTCTTAGGCCCTGGCATCGACGGGAGAGGAATCCCGAAAGGCCCCCGAGTACCTCGGCAAGGAAATGGCCTTTCCCGAGGCCACCAGAGCGCGTCCCTGAGGTCCCCGTCGTAAGTCTAGTGCACCTGCCACAACTCGAGAAAATCCAGGAGGTTCTCCCTTCCAGGCGAGATGAGGCCTCATTCCGCTGAGGCGTCTTGAGGCTAATCATACCTAACCTCTGGAACTTCCAAAGGGTCTTTCACACCCTTGCTGCAACTCAAGAAGTTCCCCGATATACCCGTCTCCCACTCGAGAGGAAGCACGAGAGTCCCGACCACATCCAGAGGAGCCCCGTTTCCACCTCCTAGCTCGAGAGGAGGGATCCTTTCCCTGGCGTGCTCGGGAAAGAATTCCCGGCGTTCCCGTCGCATCTCAAGAGGAGGCGCTCTCCACAGGAAAGGCGAGAAGAACTCCAGGGCCATGCCACCATTCCCAGAGTCCCCCAGATGTCTCAGTCCATTCCAGGGAAACCTGTTTTCCCTGCACTGTTTTGACTTTCAAGCCGAGGATCGACTCACACCAAGGTGGCACGTGGGACAGCCCTGTGGAAAAGCCTCGTGGGAAACCTCGTGGGAAAGCCTCGAGGGAATGCCACAGATCCCTTGTTCCACGCGAAGGGAAGGGTGACACTGCTGCTTCAGCTCGGGAGGAAAGCGCACGTGGCATGCCCCCACCCGAGACGAGGACTGACTCCCCTGGGGAGATACCAGAAGTACCCCAAGATCCATGTCAGCACTGGAGAGGAATCCTCACGTTCCGGCACCCACTCCACACAAGATCTTAGGCCCCGGCATCGAAGGGAGAAGCAATCCCGAGAGGCCCCCTGAGCAACTCGCATGGGGACTGGCCTTTACTGAGGCTACCAGAGCGGGTCCCTGAGGTCCCCGTCGTAAGTCGAGAGCACCTGCCGCAACTCGAGAAAATCCAGGAGGTTCTCCCCTCCAGGCGAGATGAGGCTCATTCCGCTGAGGCGTCTTGAGGCTAATCATACCTAACCTCTGGAACTTCCAAAGGGTCTTTCACACCCTTGCTGCAACTCAAGACGTTCCCCGACATACCCGTCTCCAATCGAGAGGAAGCACGAGAATCTCACCCACATCCACAGTAGCCCCATTTCCGCCTCCTAGCTCGAGAGGAGGGATCCATTCCCTGCGTGCTCGGAAAAGAATTCAGGGCGTTTCCGTCGCATCTCAAGAGGAGGCGCTCTCCACAGGCAAGGCGAGAGGAACTCCAGGGTCCTACCACCATTCCCAGAGTCCCCCAGATGTCTCCGTCCATTCCAGGGAAACCTGTTTTCCCTGCACTGCCTCGACTTTCAAGCCGAGGATCGACTCACACCACGGTGGAACGTGGGACAGCCTGTGGGAAAGCCTTGTGGGAAAGCCTCGTGGGACCGCCCTTTGGGAAAGCCTCGTGGGAAAGACTCGTGGAAAGCCACGAGGGAAAGCCACAGATCCCTTGATCCACGCGAAGGGAAGCACGACACTGCTGCTAGAGCTCGGGAGGAAAGCACACGTGCATGCCCCCACTCGAGACGAGGACTGACTACCCTGGGGAGACACCAGAAGTACCCCAAGATCCATGTCTGCACTGGAGAGGAATCCTCAGGTTCTGGCACCGATTCCACACAAGATCTTTGGCCCGGCATCGACGGGAGAGGAATCCCGAGAGGCCTGCGAGCTACTCGCTTGGGGACTGGCCTTTCCTGAGGCCACCAGAGCGGGTCCCTGAGGTCCCCGTCGTAAGTCTAGAGCACCTGCTGCAACTCGAGAAAATCTAGGAGGTTCTGCCCTCCAGGCGAGATGAGGCCCATTTCCGCTGAGGCGTCTCAAGGCTATTCTCACCTAAACTCTGGAACTTCCAAAGGGTCCATCACACCCTTGCTCCAACTCAAAAGTTCCGCGAGATCCCGTCTCCACTCGAGAGGGAGCACGAGAGTCCCGCCTACATCCAGAGGAGCCCTTTTCCTCCTCCTAGCCCGACAGGAGGGATCCTTTCCTTGCGTGTTCGGAAAAGAATTCCGGCGTTCCCGTCACATCTCAAGAGGGGGCGCTTTCCACAGGAAAGGCGAGAGGAAATCCAGGGTCGTGCCACCATTCCTAGTGTCCCCCAGATGTCTCAGTCCATTCCAGCGAAGCCTGTTTCCCCGGCACTGCCTCGACTTTCAAACCGAGGATCGACTGACACCACTGTGGCACGTGGGATATCACTGTGGGAAATCCTCGTGGGAAAGCCTGGTGCGAAAGCGTCGTGGGAAAACGTCGTGGGAAAGCCTCGAGGGAAAGCCACAGATCCCTTGATCCTTTCGAAGGGAAGCTCAACACTGCTGCTACAGCTCGGAGGAAAGTGCACGTGCATGCCCCACTCGAGACGAGGACTGACTCCCCTGGGGAGACTCCAGAAGTACTCCAAGATACAAGTCAGCAATGGAGAGGAATCCTCACGTTTTGGCACAGACTCCACACAAGATCTTAGGTCCCGGCACCAACGGGAGAGGAATCCCGATAGGCCCGTGAGCAACTCGCTTCCAAAGCCTTGAGGGAAAGCCGCAGATCCCTTGATCCAAGCGAAGGGAAGCGTGAAACTGCTGCTACAGCTCGGGAGGAAAGCGCACGGGCATGTCCCCAATAGAGACAAGGACTGAGTCCCCTGGGGAGACTCCAGAAGTACCCCATGTCAGCACTGGAGAGGAATCCTCAGGTTCCGGCACCGACTCCACACTAGGTATTAGGAGCCGGCATCGACGGGATAGGATCTCGAGAGGCCCCCGAGCAATTCGCAAGGGTACTGGCCTTTCCTGAGGCCACCAGAGCGGGTCCCTGTGGTCCACGTCGTAATTCGAGAGCACCTGCCGCAACTCGAGAACATCCAGGAGGTTCTCCCCTCCAGGCGAGATGAGGCCCATTTCCGCTGAGGCATCTCGAGGCTAATCGCATCTAACATCTGGAACTTCCAAAGTGTTCATCACACCCTTGCTGCAACTCAAGAAGTTACCCGACATACAAGTATCCACTCGAGAGGAAGCACGAGAGTCCCTCCCACATCCAGAGGAGCCCCATTTCCACCTCCTAGCCCGAGAGGAGGGATCCTTTCCCTGCGTGGTCGGGAAAGAATTCCCGGCGTTCCCAACGCATCTCAAGAGGAGGCGCTCTCCACAGGAAAGGCGAGAGGAACTCCAGGGTCGTATCACCATTCCCAGAGTCGCCCAGATGTCTCAGTGCATTCCAGGGAAACCTGTTTTCCCTGCACTGCCTCGACTTTCAAGTCGAGGATGGACTCACACCACGGTGTCACGTGGGACAGCCCCGTGGGAAAGCCTCGTGGGAAAGACTCGTAGGAAAGCCTCGTGGGAAAGCCTCGAGGGAAAGCCCCTGATCCCATGATCCACGCGAAGGGAAGCGCGACACTGCTGCTAGAGCTCGGAAGGAAAGCGCACGTGCATGCCCCCACTCGAGTAGAGGTCTGACTGCACTGGGAGACGCCAGAAGTCCCCCAAGATCCATGTCAGCACTGGAGAGGAATCCTCAGGTTCCAGCACCGACTCCACACAAGATCTTAGGCCCCGGCATCGACGGGAGAGGAATCCCGAGAGGACCCAGAGCAACTCGCATGGGGACTGGCCTTTCCTGAGGCCACCACAGCGGGTCCCTGAGGTCCCCCGTCGGAAGTCGAGAGCACCTGCCGCAACTCGAGAAAATCCAGGAGGTTCTCCCCTCCAGGCGAGCTGAGTCCCATTTCCGCTGAGGCGTCTCGAGGCTAATCACACCTAACCTCTGGAACTTCAAAAGTTCCTTCACACCATATCTGCAACTCAAGAAGTTCCACGACATACCCGTCTCCACTCGAGAGGAAGCAGGAGAGTTCCGCCCACATCCAGAGGAGCCCCGTTTCCGCCTCCTAGATCGAGGGAAGGGATCCTTTCCCTTCGTGGACGAAAAAAGAATTCCCGGCGTTCCCGTCGCATCTCAAGAGGATGCGCTCTCCACAGGAAAAGCAACAGGAATTCCAGGGTCGTGCCACCATTCCCAGAGTCCCCCAGATGTCTCCGTCCATTCCAGGGAAACCTGTTTTCCCTACACTGCCTCGACTTTCAACCCGAGGATCGACTCACACCACGGTGGAACGTGGGACAGCCGTGTGAAATCCTGGTGGGAAAGCCAAGAGGGAAAGCCACAGATCCCTTGATCCACGCGAAGGAAGCGTGACACTGCTGCTACACCTCGGGAGGAAAGCGCACGTGAATGCCCCAACTCGTGACGAGGACTGACTCCCCTGGGGAGACTCCAGAAGTACCCCTAGATCCATGTCAGCACTGAAGAGGAATCCTCAGGTTCTGCCAC
This sequence comes from Capra hircus, assembly GCF_001704415.2. Taxonomy (NCBI): domain Eukaryota; kingdom Metazoa; phylum Chordata; class Mammalia; order Artiodactyla; family Bovidae; genus Capra; species Capra hircus. The sequence goes on from NW_017197307.1 coordinate 7,286, forward strand.
CCACTCCACACAAGATCTTAGGCCCCAGCATCGTCGGGAGAGAATCCCGAGAGGCCCCCCGTGCAACTCGCATGGGGACTGGCCTTTCCTGAGGCCACCAGAGCGGGTCCCTGAGGTCCCCGGCGTAAGTCGAAAGCACCTGCCACAACTCGAGAAAATCCAGGAGGTTCTCCCCTCCAGGCGAGATGAGGCCCATTTCCGCTGAGGCGTCTCGAGGCAAATCACACCTAACCTCTGGAACTTCCAAAGGTTACTTCACACCCTTGCTGCAACACAAGAATTTCCCTGACATACCCGTCTCCACTCGAGAGGAAGCACGAGAGTCCCGCCCACATCCAGAGGAGCCCCGTTTCCCCCTCCTAGATCGAGAGGGGAGGGAACCTTCCCCTGCGTGGTCGGGAAAGAATTCCGGGCTTCCGTCGAATCTCAAGCGGAGGCGCTCTCCACAGGAAAGGCGAGAGGAACTCCAGGGTCGTGCCAGCATTCCCAGAGTCCCCAGATGTCTCAGTCCATTTCCAGGGAAACCTGTTTTCCCTGCACTGCCTCGACTTTCAAGCCGAGGATCGACTCACACCACGGTGGCACGTGGACAGCTCTGTGGGAAGGCCTCGTGGGAAAGCCTCGAGGGAAAGCCACAGATCCCTTGATCAACGCGAAGGGAAGCGTGACACTGCTGCTACAGCTCGGGAGGAAAGCGCACGTGCATACCTCTTCTCGAGATGAGGACTGACTCCCCTGGGGAGACTCCAGAAGTACCAAAGATCCATTCAGCAGTGGAGAGGAATGCTTAGGTTCAGGCACCGACTCCACACAAGATCTTAGGCCCCCGGCATCGACGGAGA
>NW_017197308.1:0-8127 GCF_001704415.2 Capra hircus
AAGGCCACCAGAGCGGGTCCTGAGTTCCCCGTCGTAAGTCCAGAGCACCTGCGCAACTTGAGAAAATCCAGGAGGTTCTCCCTTCCAGGCGAGATGAGGCCCATTTCCGCTAGGTTTCTCAAGGCTAATCACACCTAACCTCTTGAATTTCCAAAGGGTCCTTTCACTACCTTGCTGCAACTGAGGAATTTCCCCGACATTCCCGTCTCCACTCGAGAGGAAGCACGAGAGTCCCGCCCACATCCAGAGGAGACCCGTTTCCGCCTCATAGCTAGAGAGTAGGGATCTTTCCCTGCGTGGTCGGGAAAGAATTCCCGGCGTTCCCATCGCATCTCAAGAGGAGGCGCTTTCCACAGGAAAGGCGAGAGGAACTCCAGGGGTGTGCCAGCATTCCAGGAGTCCCCCAGATGGCTCAGTCCATTCCAGGGAAACCTGTTTTCTCCGCACTGCCTCGACCTTCAAGCCGAGGATCGACTCACATCACGGTGGCCCGTACCACAGCCCTGTGGGAAAGCCTCGTGGGAAAGCCTCGTGGGAAAGCCTCGTGGGAAAGCTCGAGGGGAAAGCCACAGATCCCTTGATCCACGCGAAGGGAAGGGTTAAACCGCTGCTACAGCTCGAGAGGAAAGGGACGTGCATGCCCCCACTCGAGACGAGGACTGACTCTACTGGGGAGACTCCAGAGGTACCCCAAGATCCATATCAGCACTGGAGAGGAATCCTCAGGTTCCTGCACCGACTGAACACAAGGTCTTAGGCCCCGGCATCGACGGGGAGAGAGAGGAAAACCGAGAGGCCCCGAGCAACTCGCATGGGGACTGGCCTTTCCTGAGGCACAAGAGCGGGTTCCTGAGGTACCCGTCGAAAGTCGAGAGCACCTGCCGCAACTCGAGAAAAATCCCGGAGGTTGTCCCCTACAGGCGAGAAGAGGCCCATTTCCGCTGAGGCGTCTCGACGCTAATCACACCTAAGATCTGGAACTTCCAAAGGGTCCTTCACACCCTTGCTGCAGCTCAAGAAGTTCCCCGACATACCCGTCTCACTCGAGAGGAAGCACGAGAGTCCCGCCCACATCCAGAGGAGCCCCTTTTCCGTCTCCTAGCTCGAGAGGTGGGATCCTTTCCCTTCGTGTTCGGTAAAGAATTCCGGCGTTCCTATCGCATCTCAAGAGTAGGCGCTCTCCACAGGAAAGTTGAGAGGAACTCCAGGGTCGTGCCACCATTCCCAGAGTACCCCAGATGTCTCAGTCCATTCCAGGGAAACCTGTCTTCCCTGCACTGCCTTGACTTTCAAGACGAGGATCGACTCACACCACGGTGGCACGTGGGACAGTCCTGTGGGAAAGCCTCGTGGGAAAGCCTCGAGGGAATGAAACAGACCCTTGATCCACCCGAAAAAGCGACACTGCTGCTACAGCTCGGAGGAAAGCGCCCGTGCTTGTCCCCACTCGAGACGAGGACTGACTCCCCTGCGGAGACTCCAGAAGTACCCCAAGATCCATGTCGGCACTGGAGAGGAATCCTCAGGTTCCCGGCACCGTCTCCACACAAGGTCTTAGGCCCCAGCGTCGACGGGAGAGGAATCCCGAGAGGCCCCCGAGCAACTCGCATGGGACTGGCCTTTCCTGAGGCCATCAGAGCGGGTCCCTGAAGTCCCGTCGTATGTCGAGAGCAGCTGCCACAACTCGAGAAAATCCAGGAGGTTCTCCCCTCCAGGCGAGATGAGGCCCATTTTCGCTGAGGCATCTCGAGGCTAATCACACCTAACCTCTTGGACTTCCAAAGGGTCCTTCACACCCTTGCTGCTTTCAAGAAGTTCCCCGACATACCGTCTCCATTCGAGAGGAAGCACGAGAATCCTGCCCACATCCAGAGGAGCCCCGTTTCCGCCTCCTAGCTCGAGAGGAGGGATCCTTTCCCTGCGTGGTCGGGAAAGAATTCCCGGCGTTCCCGTCACATCTCAAGAGGAGGCGCTCTCCACAGGAAAGGCGATAGGAACTCCAGGGTCGTGCCACCATTACCAGAGTCCCTGAGATGTCTCAGTCCATTCCAGGGAATCCTGTTTTCCCTGCACTGCCTCGACTTTCAAGCCAAGAATCAACTCACATCACGGTGGCACGTGGGAAAAGCCCTTGGGAAAGCCTCGTGGGAAAGCCTGGAGGGAAAGCACAGATTCCTTGATAGACGCGAAGGAAAGCGTGACAGTACTGCTACAGCTCGGGAGGAAAGCGCACGTGCATGCCTCCACTTGAGACGAGACTGACTCCTCTGGGGAGACTCCAGAAGTACCCCAAGAACCATGGCAGCACGGGAGAGGAATACACAGGTTCCGGCCCTCTCGCTACACATGTTCTTAGGACCAGGTAAAGATGGGAGAGGAATCCGAGAGGTCCCCTAAAAACTCGCAATGGCGACTGGCCATTACTGATGCCACCAGAGCGCGTTTCTGCAGTCACCGTCGTAAGACGAGAGCACCTGCCGAAACTCGAGAAAATCCAGGAGGTTCTCGCCTCCAGGCGAGATGAGGCCCATTTCCCTCAGGCGTCTCGTCTCTAATCAAACCTAACCTCCGGAACTTCCAAAGGGTCCTTCACACCCTTGCTGCAACTCAAGAAGTTCCCTGACATACCCATCTCCACTGGAGAGGAAGCTCGAGAGTCCCGACCATATACAGACGTGACCTATTTCCACCGTGTAACTCGAGATGAGGGATCCTTTCCCTGCTACGTCGGGAAAGAATTCCCCACGTTCCCGTCGCATTAAAAGAAGAGGTGCTCTCCAAAGGAAAGGCAAGAGGAACTCAAGGGTGCCACCATTCCGAGAGCCCGGAGATGTCTCAGTCCATTCCAGAGGAACCTGTTTTCCCTGCAATGTCTTGACTTTCACGCCGAGGATCGACTCACATCATGGTGGCAAGTGACACAACCCTGAGGAAAACCTCGTGGGGAAAACCTCCTCGGAAAGCCTCGAGGGAAAGCCACAGATCCCTTGATCCACGCAATGGGAAGGGGGAAACTGCCGCTACAGCTCTGGAGGAAGGCTTTCGTGCACGTTTCCACCCGATCTGAGGACTAACTCCCCTGTGGAAACTCCAGGAGTACCGCAAGATCCTTGTCATTACCGGAGAGGAATCCCCAGGTTCCGGCCCGGACACCACACAAGGTCTTAGGCCCCTGAATCGACGGGAGAGGAATCCCGAGAGGCCCCCTAGCAACTTCCAAGGGGACTGGCCTTTGCTGAAGCCACCAGAGCGGGTCCCGAGGTCCCCCTTCGTAAGTCGAGAGCACTTGCCAAAACTCGTGAAAATACAGGAGGTTCTCCCCTCCAGGCGAGATGAGACCCATTTCCGCTGAAGTGTCTCCAGGTTAATCACACCTAAACTCTGGAACTTCCAAAGGGTCCTTCACACCCTTGCTGCAACTCAAGAAGTTCCCCGACAAACCCGTATCCACTCGAGAGGAAGCACGAGGGTCCCGCCCACATCCAGAGGAGCCCCGTTTCCGCCTCTTATCTCGAGAGGAGGATCCTTTCCCTGCTTGGGCGGGAAAACATTCCCGGCGTTTCTGTCGCATCTCAAGGGGAAGCGCTTTCCACAGGAAAGTCGAGAGGAACTCCAGGGCCCTGCCACCATTCCAAGAGTCCCAGAGATGTCTCAGTCCATTCCAGGGACACCTGTTTTCCCTGCAGTGCCTCGACATTCACGCAGATGATCGACCCACACAACGGTGGCACTTGGGACAGCCCTGTGGGAAAGCCTGTTTGGAAAACTTGGTGGGAAATGCCCAGAGGGAAAGCCACAGATCCCTTGATCCACGCGCGATGGGAAGCGTGACACTGCTTCCACAGCTCGGAGGAAAGCGCACGTGCATGCCCCACTCGAGACGAGGACTGACTCCCCTGGGGAGACTCCAGAAGTACCCCAAGATCCATGTCAGCACTGGAGAATAATTCTCAGGTTACGGCCCCGACTTCACAAAAGGTCTTAGGCCCCAGCATTGAAGGGAGAGGAATCCCGAGAGGCCATTAAGCAACTCGCACGGAGAGTGGCCTTTCCTGAGGCCACCAGATAGGGTCCCTGTGATCCCCGTCGTAAATCGAGAGCACCTACCGCAACTCGAGAAAATCCTGGAGATTCTCCCCTCCAGGCTAGATGAGGCCCATTTCCGCTGAGGCGACTCGAGGCTAATCACATCTAACCTTTGGAACTTCCATAGGGTCCTTCACACCCTTGCTGCAACTCAAGAAGTTCCCCGACATACCCTTGTCCACACGAGAGGAACGCGAGCGTCCCTTGCACATCCAGAGAGGCCCTTTTCCTCCTTGTAGCCCGAGATGAGGATCCTTTCCCTGCGTGGTCGGGAAAGAATTCCCGGCATTCCCGTCGCATCTCAAGAGGAAGCGCTCTCCACAGGAAAGGCGAGAGGAACTCCAGGGTCGTGCCACCATTCCAAGAGTCCCCCAGAGGACTGAGTCCATTTCAAAGGAAACTCTTTTACCTGCACTGCCTTGACTGTCACGCGAGGATCGACTCACACCACGGTGGCACGTGGGACAGCCCTGTGTGTTAGCCTCGTGGGAAAGCCTCATGGGAAATCCTACAGGGAAAGCCACACATCCCTTGATCCACCCGTCGGGTAGCATGACACTGCTGCCACCGTTAGGGAGGAAAGCCCACGTGCATTTCCCCACTCGAGACGAGGACTGACTCCCCTGGGGAGAGTCCAGAATGTACCCAAAAATCCACGTCAGCACTGGAGAGGAATCCTCAGTTTCCGGTCCCAACTCAACACAAGGTCTTCGACTCGGGAAATGCAAGCAGTTAAAAGATCTCTCCTTTGGAGCCTCGAGGGGGGATCTGGGCTTCTCTGGATGTGGGCGGGACCCTCATGCTTCCTTTGAGTGTAGACAGGTATGTCGGAAAGCTCTTGAGTTGCAGCAAGTGTGTGAAGGAACCATTGGAAGTTCTAGAGGTTAGGTGTGCTTAGCCTCTAGATGCGTCAGTGGAAATAGGCCTCATTTTGCCTGTAGGGGAGAACCACCTGGATTTTCTCGAGTTACGGCAGGTGCTCTCGAATTAGGACGGGGACCTCAGGGACTCGGTCTCGTGGCCTCAGGAAAGGCCAGTCCCCATGCAAGTTGCCAGGGGGACTCTCGGGATTCCTCTTGGGTCGATGCCGGGGCCTAAGACCTTGTGTGGAGTCGAGGCCGGATCCTGAGGATTCCTCTCCAGTGCTGACATGGTTCTTGGGGTACTTCTGGAGTCTCCCCAGGGAAGTCAGTCCTCGTCTCGAGTGTGGGCATGCACGTGCGCTTTCCTCCCGAGCTGTAGCAGCAGTGTCACGCTTCCTAACGCGTGGTCAAGGGATCTGTAGCTTTCACTCAAGTCTTTCCTTCAAGGCTTTCCCAAGAGTCTTTCCCACAGGGCTGTCCCACCTGCCACCATGGTGTGAGTCGATCCTCGGCTTGAAAGTCGAGGCAGTGCAGGGAAAACAGGTTCCTCTGGAATGGACTGAGACATCTGGGGGACTCCTGGTATGGTGGTACGACCCTGGAGTTCCGCTCGCCTTTCCTGTGGAGAGCGCCTCCTCTTGAGATGGGACGGGAACGCCGGGAATTCTTTCCCGACCAAGCAGGGAAAGGATCCGTCATCTCGAGGTCCGAGGCAGAAACGGGGCTCCTCTGGATGTGGGCGGGACCCTCGTGCTTCCTCTGGAGTGGAGACGGTATGTCGGGAACTTCTTGAGTTTCAGCAAGGTTGTGAAGGAACCTTTGGAATTTCCAGAGTTTAGGTGTGATTAGCCTCGAGAGCCTCAGCGGAATTGGCCTCATCTTGCCTGGAGGGAGAACCTCCTGGATTTTCTCGAATTGTGGCAGGTGTTCTCAACGTACGCTGGGACCTCAGGGACCCGCTCTGGTGGCGTCAGGAAAGGCCAGTTCCCATCCGAGTGGCTACGGGGCCTCTCGGGATTCCTCTCCCGTCGATGGTGGGGCCTAAGACCTTGTGTGAAGTCGAGGCCGGTACCTGAGGATTCCTCTCCCGTGCTGACATGGTTCTTGGGGTACTTCTTGAGTCTCCCCAGGGTGTCAGTCCTCTTCTCAGCGGGATCATGCAAGAACGCTTACCTCCCGAGCTGCAGTAGCAGTGTCACGCTGCCCGTCGCGTGGATCAAGAGATCTGTGTCTTTCCCTCGAGGTATTTCCACGGGGCTTCCTGCACGAGGCTTTCCCACATCGCTGTCCCACGTGCCACCGTGTGCCAGTCGATCCTCGGCGTGAAAATCAAGCAGTGCAGGGAAAACAGGTTCCTCTGGAATGGACTGAGACATCTGGGGACTCTTGGAATGTGGCACGACCCTGGAGTTCCTCTCGCCTTTCCTGTGGAGAGCGCCTCTTCTTGAGATGCGGTGGGAACGCCGGGAATTCTTTCCCGACCAAGCAGGGAAAGTGCCGTGTGGTCCAGCCCGGTGGATCCAGGGTGATTCGAAGGTGGGACGTAGTCGTCGTCTTTGGAAATATACATATTTAATCCCAGATATAAAGAGATTAGAAATGGATAGTGTAGTAGGAAGATTATTGGAGAAAAAGAGGCTGAATAACTTGGATTACGTGGAATAGCATCCATCCTCCAGTAGAGAATTCAGCCAGAAAAACGGGAGCAAAAAAGAAGCGACATGGGGAATCAGTCTTTCCGGAAACTGATCTGATTTCTTTATTTTTGGTTTTGCTTGTATACCTCTTGTTACACATAGGGATGAATACAGAGTCACGCAGGAGTCGGCATCCTGACCTTTATCAAAATCAGGTGCTTCACATAAATGTATAAAAAAAAGGTCTTAGGGATCTTACATCATCTTCTGGCCATGAATGAGACCTGCTGACATTTTATGATCCTTTCTTTCTGATAACCAAAAAACTTATTTCTTCCAAGGGTGTTTTTTCTTAAACCAGGCACCACCCTCCAAATAAAGTTACATTCCTATAGGGTGAGGTGTAGTGAGTTACAATCAAGAAAGGAATTTATTTAACCCAAGGTTAACATGATTAGTCTTAAAGGTGAATTCTTATTTCTCCTATATGCTTAAAGGTTAATACTTATTTCTCCTATATACTAGTTATATTCATTATAAGGGTAGGGAACATGGAGATTTATCAGCAAACATCAGCCTAACAAATGAAAATCCTTTCATCAATTCTCCCCTTAAGATCTATTTAGTCTTAAGATATGATAAAGTTACATTCTTACATAGAAAGGACACAGTGATATATAACAAAGTACAGTGATCTATTACAAAAGTGAAAATCCATTAACTCAAAAAGTCTAGTATTGCTAATCAAAAAACTGCTATATTTCCTTTGCTATATTCCAAATACATTGATTAATATATTCCCAAGTGCCTAAGGATATGGAGGCCTGGTGGCAATCATTGACTCAACAAGAAGAAAAAGTCCTATGCTAATTAAGACTCTCAAAATACTCCAAAACTCTCTGTGCTGTTTACAGTTGAGAGGTAGTAAACAATCTTGTGCCTAGTGGCAGCAGTATGGATAATCCTGTCACACAAGCTGGTCTGTCAGCAGAGAGGTTTGACCTAAAATATCCTTGTCCCACCCAGAGCAGGGAATTAGCAGCAATTTTTGACACAACAAATGAAGAACCCTTCACCAATATAATTCCTAACCAACTATACTAATAATTTCTAACTCCCCAAAATAATTTGCCTTTAGTAAGTCTAAAAACATCTCATGCCTCTCAGGTTGGGAGGCTGTAAACAATCACATGTGGCCGGACAAACCTATAAAGGTGGGCTAGATAACCTTCAGAGGAGTCGGCAAGCTGAAACACTCTTGTCATGCCCAAGAATATTTATTGCCTTGAAGCTGCACGTTTACTTCTTCTCCGAGAGAAACAGTTATGGGGGAGAGCCCCCGTAAAGTCAGAAGTGTAGGTGAGAGCATAAAACAGACTCTGGTTTTGGGGTTCGATGCTCGGGGAACAGGGGGTTACCTGAGGCTTGATCACGCCTTTGCCGCCAAGCCTCCTTCCTCATGACCTTTGCCATAGGCGGAATTCCTCACGCTGGCCCCCGGAAGGAAAGGATCCTCCTTTCCTAGCGACGAGGCGGAAACG
>NW_017197309.1:0-8126 GCF_001704415.2 Capra hircus
AGTACCCAAGATCCATGTCAGCACTGCAGATGAATCCTCAGATTTCGGCACCAACTCCACACAAGGTCTTAGGCCCCGACATCGAAGGTAGAGGAATAACGAGAAGCCCCCAAGCATCTCGCATGGGGACCGGCCTTTGCTGAGGCCACCAGAACGGGTCCCTGAGGTCCCTGTCGTAAGTCGAGAGCACCTGCCCCAACTCGAAAAAATCCAGGAGGTTCTCCCCTCCAGGCGAGATGAGGCCCATTTCCACTGAGGCGTCTCGAGGTTAATCACACCTAACCTCTGGAACTTCCAAAGGGTCCTTCACACCCTTGCTGCAACTCAAGAAGTTCCCCGACATAACCGTCTCCACTGAGAGGAAGCACGAGAGTCCCGCCCACATCCAGAGGAGCACCGTTTACGCTCTTAGCTCGAGAGGATGGATCCTTTCCCTGCGTGGTTGGGAAAGAATTGCCTGCATTCCCGTCGCATCTCATGAGGAGGCGGTCTCCTCAGGAAAGGCGAGAGGAACTCAAGAGTCGTGCCACCATTCCCAGAGTCCCCCAGATGTCTCAGTCCATTCCAGGGAATACTGTTTTCCCTGCACTGCCTCGATTTCATGCCGAGGATCGACTCACACCACGGTGGCACGTGGGACAGCCCTGTGGGAAAGCCTCCTGGGAAAGCCTCATGTGATAGCCTCAAGGGAAAGACACTGATCCCTTGATCCACTCGACGGGAAGCGTGACACTGCTGTTACAGCTGGGGAGGGAATCGAACTGCATGCCGCCACTCGAGACGAGGACTGACTCCCCTGGGGAGACACCAGAAGTACCCCAAGATCCATGTCAGCAGTGGAGAGGAATCCTCAGGTTGCGTCACCGACTCCACTCAAAGTCTTAGGCCCCGGCATCGACGGTAGAGGAATTCCGAGCGGCCCCCAAAACATCTCGAATGGGGACTGGCCTTTACTCAGGCCACCAGAGCGGGTCCCTGAGGTCCCCGTCGTAAGTCGACAGCACCTGCCGCACCTCGAGAAAATCCAGGAGGTTCTCCCCCAGGCGAGATGAGGCCCTTTTCTGCTGAGGCGTCTCGAGGTTAATCACACCTAACCTCTGGAACTTCCAAAGGGTCCTTCACACCCTTGCTGCAACTCAAGAAGTTCCCCGACATAACCGTCTCCACTGGAGAGGAAGCACGACAGTCCCGCCCACATCCAGAGGAGCCCCGTTTCTGCCTCATTAGCTCGAGAGGATGGCATCCTTTCCCTGCGTGGTCGCGGAAAGAATTCCGCGAGTTCCCAGTCCCATCTCAAAGAGGAGGCGCTCTCCACAGGAAAGGCGAGAGGAACTCCAGGGACGTGCCACCATTCCCAGAGTTCCCCAGATGTCTAAGTCCATTCAAGGGAAACCTGTTTTCCCTGCACTGTCTCGGACTTTCAGCAGAGGATCGACTCACACCACGGTGGCACGTGGGACAGCCCTGTGGGAAAGCCTCGTGGGAAAGCCTCGAGGGAAAGCCTCAAGGAAAAGACACAGATCCCTTGATCCACTCGCCGGGAAGCGTGACACATGCTGCTACAACCTCGGGAGGAAAGTCGCACTGAGCATGCCGCCACTCGAGACGGAGGACTGACTCCCCTGGGGAGACTTCAGAAGTACCCCAAGATCCATGTCAGCACTGGCAGAGGAATGCTCAAGTTCCGCACCGACTCCACACAAGGTCTAGGCCCTGGCATCGATGGGAGAGGAATCCCCAGAGGCCCCCGAGCAACTCGCATAGGGGACTGGCCTTTCCTGAGGCCACCAGAGCGGGTCCCTGAGGTCCCCGTCGAAAGTCGAGCAGCACCTGCCGCAACTCGAGAAAATCCAGGCGGTTCTCCCCTCCTGGCAACATGAGGACCATTTTCCACTGAGGCGTCTCGAGGCTAATCACACCTAACCTCTGGAACTTCCAAAGGGTCCTTTACACCCTTGCTGCAAATCCAGAATTTCCCCGACATAGCCGTCTCCACTCGAGAGGAAGCACGAGAGTCCCGCCCACATACAGAGGAGCACCGTTTCCTGCCTCCTAGCTCGAGAGGAAGGATCCTTTCCCTGAGTGGTCCGGAAAGAATTCCCGGCGTTCCCGGTCGCATCTCAAGAGGAGGCGCTCTCCACAGGAAAGTCGAGAGGAAGTCCAGGGTCGTGCCACCATTCCCAGATTCGCCAGATGTCTCAGTCCATTCCAGGGAAACCTGTTTTCCTTGCACTGCGTTGACTTTCAAGCCATGAGGATCGACTCACACCCACGGTGGCACGTGGGATCAGCCCCTGTGGGAAAGCCTCGTGGGAAAGCCACAGATCCCTTGATCCAGGCGAAGGGAAGCATGACACTGCTGCCACAGCTCCGGAGGTAAGCGTACGTGCATGCGCCCACTCAAACGAGGACTGACTCCCCTGGGGAGACTCCAGAAGTACCCCAAGATCCATGTCAGCACTGCAGAAGAATCCTCAGGTTCCGGCACCGACTCCACACAAGGTCTTAGGCCCCGGCCTCGATGGTAGAGGAATCCCGAGAGGCCCCCGAGCAACTCGCATGTGGACTGGCCTTTCCTGAGGCCACCAGAGCGGGTCCCTGAGGTCCCCGTCGATAAGTCGAGAGCACCTGCCGCAACTCGAGAAAATCCAGGAGGTTCTCCCCTCCAGGCGAGATGAAGCCCATTTCCGCTGAAGCGTCTGGAGGCTAATCACACCTAACCTCTGGAACTTCCAAAGGGTCCTTCACACCCTTGCTGCCACTCAAGAAGTTCCCTGACATACCCGTCTCCTCTCGATAGGAAGCACGAGGGTCCCGCCCACATCCAGAGGAGCCCCTTTCCGCCTCGTAGCTCGAGATGTGGGATCCTTTCCCTGCTTCGTCGGGAAAGAATTCCCGGCGTTCCCGTCGCATCTCAAGTGGAGGCGCTCTCTACAGGAAATGCGAGAGGAACTCCAGAGTCGTGCCACCATTCCAAGAGTCCCCTAGATGTCTCAGTCCATTCCAGAGGAACCTGTTTTCCCTGCACTGCCTCGACTTTCACGCCGAGGTTCGACTCACACCTCGGCGGCATGTGGGACAGCCCTCTGGGATAGCCTCGTGTAAAGCCTGGAGGAAAAGCCACAGATCACTTGATCCACGCGACCGGAAGCGTGACACTGCTGCTACAGCTCGGGAGGAAAGCGCACGTGCATGCCCCCATTCGAGACGAAGACTGACTTCCCTGGGGGGCTCCAGAGCTACCCCAAGATCCATGTCAGCACTGTAGAGGAATCCTCAGGTTCCTGCCCCAACTCCTCGCAAGGTCTTTTTTTTTTTCTTTCCTTTTTACTCTTTTTCTTTGCATTTATTTAAACACAGTTCTCAAAACTTTTGAGTGAAATTGGGCCTCCTTTGGTAAGCAAAGAACCTGAAATTAGTATTTAAAAAATGAACAGGCAAAGTCTTCAGATCATCCACAACACAGGTGTAGTGTTCCCTTCTTTTTTCTCAAAACTCTGAACCACCCAGTTTTTCCATATAGTCTTAAAAGCTAGAAGAACAAGAGTACATTTGTGGTGGAATATTATTTTCACTTGCTGATTACTAATTGAAATACCATTATCCCCTTCTAACAGCTTTAAGAAATAGCCTTTTTAAGGCATACATTGTGCAACTCATCTTATTCCCTGCTATGTATAATACAGATTACATAAAGGCTGTCAAAGTCACATTTATATAAGCATTAAGCATTTGCTGTATTGAAAGATCTTTAGTTTTTAACACTAGCAGTATAGAGTTACAGAGCGTAATTTTTATCACTTAACTGCAGGTATATTAAGTATGGTATGTTTCATGGACTCGAGGAAAACGGGCATTTTTTTCTTTAATTTACTACTGACAATCTAATCAGAACAGTTCTCCTAAGCATTGATATGTTAGAAAGAAAAGTAAAAACCAAACGTTATTGTTGCTTTTTGCCATTTGGTAGCATTTTACACACAGGCTTCAATCTTCAGAATACCCTGTATTCAGTAGAAAAACCATTTAAATGAAGTTCTGTACAATAGAAACTTCTCAGCAGTCAAAATTTTAGACTGTAAAAAAATACATGTAAAACATACTTTTCTGAAAACACTTAACTTTGAACAAAGCACCGAACTACACAAATGCAGAATGAAAACAGCATTTCAACTCCACCAAAAGTAGTCATCATAAAAGGTGTAAAAGTCACCTAACTTCACCAGGCACTGTTCACTTTTTAAACAGGAGACAATAAAAAAATATTGTCCACAAACAATATCCCAACTCTAGGGCAGGTTTCAGAAAGTCTTCATCTTCATGCTTTAATAGCGATGAGGTGAGTATGATCGAGATCTGGAACGTGATCTGTATCCTCCACGACTATAGTAGGGAGAAGGTGACCGTCTTCTGTATTTCTGATCCCTGTCTTGAGGCAGCTCTCCATCCTCCTCCTCCTCCTCCTCCTCCTCTGTACGATCTGCTGTAATAGTCCCGATCATCATAGCCTCGATCATATCCTCTGTCATAGTAATCTCGACGGCGTGAGCTGCCATAGGTAGGTCTCCCCATGTAAATTCCTGCTGTTGGAGTATGTGGTCTTTTCGTTATGGAGAAGTCAACTCTGATCCTACATCCATCAAGCTCCATTCCATTGGCACGCTCTTTTGCTTCCTTGGCATCATCTACATTTTCAAAGTATACAAAGGCAAATCCTCTTGAACGTCTAGACTGCTGGTCATATACAATAGATACATCAGCAATTGGGCCATATTTAGAGAACATTTCTCTTAGATCTCTTTCTGTAGTATACAAGCTCAATCCAAATACTCCAAGACAACAGTTAGGATCAGGATTTGCCCGATTCCCAACATGACGCCAGCGAGTAGACATGGGAGAATGACTGTGGCTATGCCGTCTTCGATAATCTCTGCTGTAAGATCTGCTACGAGATCTTCTATGGGACCGGGACCGAGATCGTGACCTTGTATAATGCCTCCGAGAACTTCTTCTGGATCTAGACCTAGATTCCGATCTGGACCTGGACTTTGATCTGGAACGCCTGGAATCTTCCTTGGAGCGAGACCTTGCAGGGGTATGACTTGCAGATTTCCCAGATCCATGAGCACTTCCGCTTCTGGAAGCAGAACGGGATTCCCCCTCGCCGTAGTTCTCCTCGCCGCTGTCGCTCATGACTTTCCACTGCTGTCGCCGCTCGATGTGCTTCAATCGAAGCTGCCAACCTCTCGCACCTTCAGTGTAGAGGCTCCGCCGCAGCCTCACACCACACACCGGTGCCCCAGGCACTGAGAACCGAAACGCTCCGCGCCGCCTCCGCTCGGGCTCTCCACACAAGGTCTTAGGCCCCGGCATCGACGTGAGAGGAATCCTGAGAGGCCCCCTAGCAACTCCCATGGGCACTGGCCTTTTCTGAGGCCACAGGAGCGGGTCCCTGAGGTCCCCATGCTAAGACGAGAGCACCTGCTCCAACTCAAGATAATCCAGGAGGTTCTCCCCTCCAGGCGAGATGAGGCCCATTTCCCCTGAGGCATCTCGAGGCTAATCACACCTAACCTCTGGAACTTCCAAAGGGTCTTTGACACCCCTGCGGCAAGTCAAGAAGATCACCGACATACCCGTCTCCACTCGAGATGAAGCACGAGGGTCCCACCCACATCCAGAGGAGCCCCGTTTCCGCCTCGTATCTAGAGAGGAGGGATCCTTTCCCTGCGTGGTCGGGAAAGAATTCCTGGCGTTCCCGTCGCATCTCAAGAGGAAGTGCTCTCCACAGGAAAGGCCAGAGGAACTCCAGGGTCGTGCCACCATTCCAAGAGTTCCCCAGATGTCTCAGTCCATTCCAGAGGAACCTGTTTTCCCTGCACTGCCATGACTTTCACGCCGAGGATCGTCTCACACCAAGGTGGCATGTGGGACAGCCCTGTGGGAAAGCCTCATGGGAAAGCCTAGAGGGAAAGCCACAGATCCCTTGATCCACGCGACGGGAAGCGTGACACTGCTGCTACCGCTCAGGAGGAAAGCGCACGTGCATGCCCCCACTCGAGACGAGGACTGACTCCCCTGGGGAGACTCCAGAAGTACCACAAGATCCATGTCAGCACTGGAGAGGAATCTTCAGGTTCCAGCCCCGACTTCACACAAGGTCTTAGGCCCGGCATCGACAGGAGAGGAATCCTGAGAGGCCCCTAGAAACTTGAATGGGGACTGGCCTTTCCTGAGGCCACCAGAGCTGGCCCCTGAGGTCCCCGTCGTAAGTCGAGAGCACCTGCCGCAACTCGAGAAAATCCAGGAGGTTCTCCCCTCCAGGCGAGATGAGGCCCATTTCCACTGAGGTGTCTCGAGGCTAATCACACCTAACCTCTGGAACTTCCAAAAGGTACTTTACACCCTTGCTGCAACTCAAGAAGTTCCCCGACATACCCGTCTCCACTCGAGAATAAGCAAGATGGTCCCCCCTACATCCACAGGAGGCGCGTTTCCGCCTCGTCGCTCGAGATGAGGGATCCTTTCCTTCCGGGGACCAGCGTGAGGAATTCCGCCTATGGCAAAGGTCATGAGGAAGGAGGCTTGGCATGCGCAAAGGCGTGATCAAGCCTCAGGTAACCCCCTGTTCCCGAGCATCGAACCCCAAAACCAGAGTCTGTTTTATGCTCTCACCTACACTTCTGACTTTACGGGGGCTCTCCCCCATAACTGTTTCTCTCGGAGAAGAAGTAAACGTGCAGCTTCAAGGCAATAAATATTCTTGGGCATGACAAGAGTGTTTCAGCTTGCCGACTCCTCTGAAGGTTATCTAGCCCACCTTTATAGGTTTGTCCGGCCACATGTGATTGTTTACAGCCTCCCAACCTGAGAGGCATGAGATGTTTTAGACTTACTAAAGGCAAATTATTTTGGGGAGTTAGAAATTATTAGTATAGTTGGTTAGGAATTATATTGGTGAAGGGTTCTTCATTTGTTGTGTCAAAAATTGCTGCTAATTCCCTGCTCTGGGTGGGACAAGGATATTTTAGGTCAAACCTCTCTGCTGACAGACCAGCTTGTGTGACAGGATTATCCATACTGCTGCCACTAGGCACAAGATTGTTTACTGCCTCTCAACTGTAAACAGCACAGAGAGTTTTGGAGTATTTTGAGAGTCTTAATTAGCATAGGACTTTTTCTTCTTGTTGAGTCAATGATTGCCACCAGGCCTCCATATCCTTAGGCACTTGGGAATATATTAATCAATGTATTTGGAATATAGCAAAGGAAATATAGCAGTTTTTGATGTTAGCAATACTAGACTTTTTGAGTTAATGGATTTTCACTTTTGTAATAGATCACTGTACTTTGTTATATATCACTGTGTCCTTTCTATGTAAGAATGTAACTTTATCATATCTTAAGACTAAATAGATCTTAAGGGGAGAATTGATGAAAGGATTTTCATTTGTTAGGCTGATGTTTGCTGATAAATCTCCATGTTCCCTACCCTTATAATGAATATAACTAGTATATAGGAGAAATAAGTATTAACCTTTAAGCATATAGGAGAAATAAGAATTCACCTTTAAGACTAATCATGTTAACCTTGGGTTAAATAAATTCCTTTCTTGATTGTAACTCACTACACCCTCACCCTATAGGAATGTAACTTTATTTGGAGGGTGGTGCCTGGTTTAAGAAAAAACACCCTTGGAAGAAATAAGTTTATTTGGTTATCAGAAAGAAAGGATCATAAAATGTCAGCAGGTCTCATTCATGGCCAGAAGATGATGTAAGATCCCTAAGACCTTTTTTTTATACATTTATGTGAAGCACCTGATTTTGATAAAGGTCAGGATGCCGACTCCTGCGTGACTCTGTATTCATCCCTATGTGTAACAAGAGGTATACAAGCAAAACCAAAAATAAAGAAATCAGATCAGTTTCCGGAAAGACTGATTCCCCCATGTCGCTTCTTTTTTGCTCCCGTTTTTCTGGCTGAATTCTCTACTGGAGGAGGATTCCACGGTTATTCAGCCCTTTTTTCTCCAATAATCTTCCTACTACACTATCCATTTCTAATCTCTTTATATCTGGGATTAAATATGTATATTTCCAAAGACGACGACTACGTCCCCACC
>NW_017197310.1:0-8126 GCF_001704415.2 Capra hircus
CCTCATCTCGCCTGAGGGGAGAACTCCTGGATTGTCTCGAGTTCGCAGGTGCTCTCGACTTACGACGGGGACATCAGGGACCCGCTCTGGTGGCCTCAGGAAAGGCCAGTCCCCATGCGAGTTGCTCGGGGCCCTCTCGGGATTCCTCTCCCTTCGATGCCGGGGCCTAAGACCTTGTGTGGAGTCGGTGCCGGAACCTGAGATTCCTCTCCAGTGCTGACATGGATCTTGGGTACTTCTGGAGTCTCCCAGGGGAGTCAGTCCTCCGTCTCGAGTGGGGCATGCACGTGCGCTTTTCCTCCCGAGCTGTAGCAGCAGTGTCACACTTCCCTTCGCGTGGATCAAGGGAACTGTGGCTTTCCCTCGAGGCTTTCCCACGAGGCTTTCCCACGAGGCTTTCCCACAGGGCTGTCCCACGTGACACCGTGGTGTGAGTCGATCCTTGGCTTGAAAGTCGAGGAAGTGCAGGGAAAACAGGTTTCCCTGGAATGGACTGAGTCATTTGGGGAACTCTGGGAATGGTGGCACGACCCTGGAGTTCCTCTCTCGCCTTTCCTGTGGAGAGCACCTCCTCTTGAGATGCGACGGGAACGCGGGGAATTCTTTCCCGACACGCAGGGAAAGGATCCCTCCTCTCGAGCTTAGGTGGAAACGGGGCTCCTCTGGATGTGGGCGGGACTCTCGTGCTTCCTCTCGAGTGGAGACGGGTATGTCGGGGAACTTCTTGAGTTGCAGCAAGGGTGTGAAGGACCCTTTGGAGTTCCAGAGGTTAGTGTGATAGCCTCGAAACGCCTCAGCGGAAATGGGCCTCATCTCGCCTGGAGGGGAGAACCTCCTGGATTTTCTCGAGTTGCTGCAGGTGCTCTCGACTTACGACGGGACCTCAGGGACCGCTCTGCTCGCCTCAGGAAAGGCCTGTCCCCCATGCGAGTTGCTCGGGGGGCCTCTATTGATTCCTCTCCCGTCTATGCCGGGCCTGAGACCTTGTGTGGAGTCGGTGCCGGAACCTGAGGATTCCTCTCCAGTTCTGACATGGATCTTGGGTACTTCTGGAGTCTCCCAGGGGAGTCAGTCCTCGTCGCGAGTGTGGCGTGCACGTGCGCTTTCCTCCCGAGCTTTAGCAGCAGTGTCACGCTTCCCTTTGCGTGGATCCAGGGATCTGTGGCTTTCTCTGTAGGCTTTCCCACGAGGCTTTCCCACTAGGCTTTTCACAGGGCTGTCCCACGTGCCACCGAGGTCTGAGTCGATCCTCGGCTTGAAAGTCGAGGCATTGGGGGAAAACAGGTTTCCCTGGAATCGACTGACACATCTGGGGGCTCTGGGAATGGTGGCACGACCCTGAGTTCCTCTCGCCTTTCCTGTGGAGAGCGCCTCTTCTTGAGATGCGACGGGATCGCCGGAAATTCTTTCCCGACCACGCAGGGAAAGGATCCCTCCTCTCGAGCTATGAGACTGAAACGGGGCTCTTTCTGGTTGTGGGCGGGACTCTTGTGCTTCCATTCGAGTGAAACGGGTATGTCGGGGAACTTATTGAGTTGCAGCAAGGGGGTGTGAAGGGCCCTTTGGAAGTTCCAGAGGTTAGGTGTGATTAGCCTCGAGATGCCTCAGCGCAAATGGGTCTCATCTCGCCTGGAGGGGAGAACCTCCTGGATTTTCTCGAGTTGCGCCAGGTGCTCTCGACTTACGACGGGGACCTCAGGGACCCGCTTTGGTGGCCTCAGGAAAGGCCAGTCCCCATGCGAGTTGCTCGGGAGCCTCTCGTGATGTCTCTCCCTCTCCAGTGTGTCTTGAATCTTGACTGGCCTTTCCTGAGGCCACCAGAGCGGGTCCCTGCGGTCCCCGTCGTAAGTCGAGAGCACCTGCCGCAACTGGAGAAAATCAAGGATGTTCTCCCCTCCAGGCAAAATGAAGCCTATTTCCGCTGACACATCTCAAGGCTAAGCACACTTAAACTCTGGAACTTCCAAAGGGTCCTTCACACCCTTGCAGCAAATCAAGAAGTTCCCCGACATACCCGTCTCCACTCAAGAGGAAGCACGATAGTTCCGCCCGCATCCAGAGGAGCCCCGTTTCCCCTCATAGCTCGAGAGGAGGGATCCTTTCCCTGTGCGGTCGGGAAAGAATTCCCGGCGTTCCCGTCGCATCTCAAGAGGAGGCGTTCTCCACAGGAAAGGTGAGAGGAACTCCAGGGACATGCCACCATTCTCCGAGTCCCCCAGATGTTCAGTCTATTCCAGGGAAACCTGTTTCCCCGCACTGACTCGACTTTCAAGCCAAGGATCGACTCACACCACTGTGGCACGTGGGACAGCCCTGTGGCAAAGCCTCGTGGGAAAGCCTTGAGGGAAAGCCACAGATCCCTTGATCCACGCGAAGGTAAGAGCGACACTGCTGCTACAGCACGGGAGGAAAGCGCACGTGCATGCCCCCACTCGAGACGAGGACTGACTCCCCTGGGGAGACTCCAGAAACACCAAGATCCATGTCAGCACTGGAGAGGAATCCTCAGGTTACTGCACCGACTCTATGTAAGGTCTGAGGCCCCGGCATCGACGGGAGAGGAATCCGGAGAGGGCCCGAGCAACTCGCATGGGGACTGGAATTTCCTGAGGCCACCAGAGCGGATCCCTGAGGTCCCCGTCGTAAGTCGAGAGCACCTGCCGCAACACGGTAAAATCCAGGTGGTTCTCCCCTCCAGGCAAGATGAGGCCCGTTTCCCCTGAGGTGTCTCGAGGCTAATCACACGTGACCTCTGGAACTTCCAAAGAGTCTTTCACAGTCATGCTGCAACTCAAGAAGTTCCCGACATACCCGTCTCCACTCAAGAGGAAGCACGAGTGTCCCGGCCACATCCAGAGGAGCTCCGTTTCCGGCTCGTAGCTCGAGATGTGCGATCCTTTCCATGATTGGTCGGGAAAGAATTCCCGGCATTCCCATCGCATCTCAAGAGGAGGCGCTCTCCAAAGGAAAGGGGAGAGGAACTGCAGGGTCGTGCCACCATTCCGAGACTCACCCAGATGTCTCAGTCCATTCCACAGGAACCTGTTTTCCCTGCACTGCCTTGGCCTTCATGCCGAGGATCGACTCACACACACACCGTCACACGTGTGGACAGCCCTGTGGGAAAGCCTAGTGGGAAAGACTCGAGGGAAAGCCACAGATCCTTGGTCCAGGGATGGGGAAGCGTGACACTGCTGCTACAGCATGGGAGGAAATGTCACGCTCATGCCCCCACTCGAGACGAGGCCTGACTCCCTTGTGGAGACTCGAGAAGTACCACAAAATCCATGTCAGCACTGGAGAGGAATCCTCAGGTTCCGGCCCCGACTCCACACAAGGTCTTAGGCCCCGGCATCGACGGGAGAGGAATCACGAGAGGCCCCCTAGCAACACGCATGATGACTGGCGTTTCCTGCGGCCGCCAGAGCGGGTCCCTGAAGTCCCTGTCGTAACTCGAGAGCACCTGCTGAAACTCGGGAATATCCAGGAGCCTCTCCATTCCAGGCGACATGAGGCCCATTTCTGCTGAGGCATCTCGAGACTAACCACACCTAACCTCTGGAACTTCCAAAGGGTCCTTCACACCCTTGCTGCAACTCAAGAAGTTCCCCGACATACCCGTTCCTCTTCACATTTATCCATAATGGTGGTGTCATCTGCATATCTAAGTTTATTGATATTTCTACAGGCAATCTTGATTCCAGCTCATGTATCTTCCATCCCAGCATTTTTCATGATGTACTCTGCATATAAGTTAAATAAACAGGGTGACAATATACAGCCTTTGCATACTCTTTTTCCTTTTTGGAACCAGTCTGTTGTTCCATGTCCTGCTCTAACTGTTGCTTCCTGACCTTCATCCAGATTTCTCAAGAGGCAGGTTAGGTGGTCTGGTATTCCCATCTCTTTCAGAATTGTGGCTAAAACAACAGTATAAGGACCTTTCCGATGTCAGGCCAAGGAATTGTGTTTCCAGTCATTGAGCCACACCTGATCACTGAGCACAAATTCATGAATCTGTTCCTCAAGGGGGAATGATATTCTTTTTTATACAAACTTAGTTACCTGATTTATTACCTTACCTAATTGTTCCATCTGCTGTGAAATCCCACCCCTTACTTGTGGCAAATCTGCTAACACCTGCCTCACTGTGGGAGGGGGTCTCCCATAGAAAATTTCATAAGGACAACAACTATCGGAACGTGCGGTTACCCATAATATGAGTAAGTCTGCCGGAAGCAAGCCCATCCATGTACAGTCAGTCTCTATGATCCATTTTGAAAGTGTCTCTTCAAGAGTTTGGTTGTTTCTTTCCACCATTCCAGAACACTGGGGCCTATATGCTGTATGTAATTTCCACTGATATTTAGAGCTTCACATACCTGTTAATTAACGCGGCTACAAAGACAGGCCATTGTCGGATTCTATACTGGTTGGAAACCCAAGTCTGGGAATTATTTCTCAAATCAGCGAGCTACTTCGTTTTCTTTTTCAGATCAGGTAGGGAAGGCCTCTGCCCAACCGGAGAAGGTACCTACTATTCTAGTAAGTCATGATAACAGGTGACTGCCTTTGCTTCCCCGAAGGACACTCGCTTTCCCTGCATCCTGAGAACTCCACGTCTCAGCCAGTTGGAAAAGCGCTTCTTGGAGGTCATTATTCAGGGGCAACTTCCCTGGAGCCCGGGGCCATAGGGAGCGGCTCCACACTCCCAGGGAAAGGCAGAGCCACAGCCACACATCTGTCCCATCCCCTTTGCTCTGTAGGAGAGCTCTAGTGAGCCTAGGTCTGTCAGGAAAATTCTTGGCTCCTATGGGGACACATTCTATGTGTGAAACTGCATCCAGGACCTAGGGGCCACAGGGCGCCTGTTTCTCTCGGGGGCAGAGGGTGGGGGGCCTGAAGCAGTGCGGCCCAGCAACAGCTTCCACATCCATCCAATTGCTCTTTTCTTACCTCTGATAGAACTAGCTTTGTTCCAGCCTTTGGCAATTTGGAGGCAAGCGGCCCCCTTCCTCCCAAGGAGGCATGGGACCTAATTTGAGTGGAAAGGCCCCTCACGGAGCTGAACCCAGGAAGGCACCCAGTCATGTCTGACACATTCCTGCATCCTGCTTCTTCATGAGCAATACCGCTATAAGCTAGGAATGTCTTTCCAAGGCTCAGAAAGGACAGGGGAGATTCATGGTGCTGCCTCTGGAATTTCGGTCCTCTGAGCAGACCTGGAGGTCTCCCCTTGAAGAAGCTAACCAGTTTCTTCCAAATACAGGCTTGCAAACACACACTGGGTGGCTGCCTCTTCTTCCCTGAAGGACGATCACTTTCCCCATCCTGTGAACTCTGCATCCCAGCCTGCTGGAAAAGCGCTTCTTGGAGGTCATTTTTCAGGACAATTTTCCCTGGAGCCCGGGGCTGTAGGGAGGGCCCCATGCTCGCTGTGAAAGGCAGAGTCACATCCACAGTCTGTTCTACCCCTTTTGCCCTGTGGGAGAGCTCTAGTGAGCCTAGGTCTGTCAGGAAAATTCTTGGCTCCTATGGGGACACACCTGTGTGTTAACCTGCATATCGGACCTAGGGGCCACAGGGCGCCTGTTCCTCTCGGGGGGACCCTGAAGTGGTGCGGCCCAGCAACAGCCTGAACATCCATCCGATTGCTCTTTTCTTCCTTCTGATAGAGCTAGCTTTGCTTCTCGCTTTGGCATTTCGGAAGCCAGGGGGAGCCCCACCGCTGTTGTCCTGGGGTCTATTGGAGGTACCGGGTCTATTGGACCCCAGCATGGCACCCGACCCCCTCAGACACACTCCCGCAGCCTCCTTCCCCATGGGCAGGACTGTTCTGACCTAGGAATGTGTTCCCAAGGCTCAGAAAATGCAGGGAGACACACGGCCCTGACTCTGGAACTGAGGCCGTTGGAGCAGGCCTGGAGGTCTGACGTCTGAGACGCCAAACACTTGCTGCAAGATACAGGTGTGAAAACACACTCTCTGGGCTGCCTTTCCTTCCTCCAAGGAAGAGAGCTTTTCCAGTCTCCTCCGTGCTGAGTCATACAAGGCTGGAAAGGTCTGGCTTCGAGGGCATTTCTCAGCAGCAATGGCCCTGAGGCCCTGCACACAGGGAGGGATCCTACCCTCCCGGGGGAAGTCAAAGCAACCTCCAAATAGCTGTTCTCTCATGTTTCCTCTGCAGGAGGGAGCTAGTGAGCCCAGGTCTGTCTGGAACGTTCTTGGATCCTGCGGGGAAATCATCCTGGGAGCCCACCTGGATACCAGTCGTAGGGGCTAAAATTCGCATTTTCCTTCCTTGGAGCCCTAACGCAGAACAGCCTAGCAACTGGTTGAAAATCCATCCTGTTGCTGTTTTCTTCCCTCTGACAGAGCGAGCTTTGCTCCCCATTTTGGGATTTCAGAAGCAAGGAGGTGGCCTGCAACTCCTTGCCTGTCCATTGGAGGTGCAAGGTGCCCTCGACCAGGTGACCCCAGCATGACACCTGGCCCCCTCAGACACACTCCGCGCAGCCTGCTTCCCCATGGGCAGGACTGCTCTCACCTAGGAATGTGTTTGCAAGGCCAGGAAACTGCAGGGAGACACAAGACCCTGATTCTGGCATTGAGTCTGTTGGAACAGGCCTGCAGGTCTTCTGTCTAACAAGCCAAACACTTGCTGCAAGATACAGGCCTGAAAACACACTCTTGGGCTGCCTTTCCTTCCTCCAAGGAAGAGAGTTTTCTCAGACTCCTGTGGGCTGAGAGCCACACAGGGCTGAAAAGCACTTGCTGGGAGATTCTTTTTCATTGGCCATGGCCCCTGAGGCCCTGTGCTCAGGGAGGGCTCCCTCCCTCCGGGAAAGTCAAAGGAAGCTCCAAACGGCTGTTCAATCATGTTTCTGAGAGAGTCATTGCCAAGGCAGGTTTCTAAGAAGTTCAAGGGTCCCCAAGGAGAGAGGGGTCTAGAATTCTCAAGGAGGAAGAAAGGACAAACTGTTTTCCCCTCTACATTCCTTAGGATTATATAACAATCATGCATCCTTCTTGAGGACGGTCTCTGGAAAAAACCTTCTGGCTAATCCTGTTATCTTAAAATGTCAATTATGGGAGTAGGTCTAGTGAGTCTTTACAACCTCCAGACATTCTTTTGTTCGTTGTCATAACTTATTGGAGAGTATATAACTCCATTACCAACACTAGCAAGGGGTACGCTTTCTGCCCCTTGTGATGTCTCTGTCAGAAGCTTTCTCTATCTCCTTTATCCTTTAATAAAACTCTATTGCACAAAAGCTCTGAGCAATCAAGCCTCGTCTTGGCCCTGGATTGAATTCTTCTCCTCCATAAGCCAAGAATCCCAGCATCTTTTCGTGGTTCAGCAACAATATTTCATTTCCTCTGCAGGAGAGAGCTAGTGAGCTTAGGTCTGTCTGGAACATTCTTGGATCCTGTGGGGAAAATATCCTGTGCACACATCTGGATACTGGGCCTAGAGGCCAAAATTTGCATTTCTTTCCCGGGGAGCCCTAACGTGGTGTGACTTAGCAACTGCTTGAAAATCCATCCCATTGCTGTTTTCCTCCTTCTGACAGAGCTAGCTTTGTTCCCTGCTTTGGGATATCTCAACCGAAGGGCCGGTCCATAGCTACTCGCCTGGGGCCCATTGGATGTGCAAGGTGCCCTCGACTAGGTGACCCTAGCATGGCACTCAGCCGCTCAGACACACTCCCGAGGCTTCTTTCTCAATGGGAAGGCACTGCTCCAACCTAGGAATGTGTCTGCAATGCTTGGAAAGTGCAGTGAGACACACAGCCTGACTCTGCAATTGAGGCCCTCAGAGCAAGCCTGCAGCTCTGATGTCTGAGAAGCAAAACACTTGCTGCAAAGAGAGGCCTGAAAACACACTCTCTGTGGATGACTTTCCTTCCTCTAAGGAAGATAGTTTTCCCCAGTCTCCTGCTTCCTGAATGTCACACAGCTGGAATGCGCTTGCTTGGAGTCGTGATTCAGTGGCAATGACCTGAGGCCCTTTGCCCAGGGAGGGCTCCCACACTCACAGGCAAATCAAAGCAACTTCCAAGTGAGTCAGCTCTTCACATCAAATGGCCACAGTATTGGAGTTTCAGGTTCAGTATTAGTCCTTC
>NW_017197311.1:0-8125 GCF_001704415.2 Capra hircus
TTCTCCCCTGGCAGGCGAGATGAGGCCGTTTCCACTGAGGTGTCTGCGAGGCTAATCACACGTGAACTCTGGAACTTCTAAAGAGTCTTTCACAGTCATGCTGCAACTCAAGAAGTTCCCCGATATACCCGTCTCCACTCAAGAGGAAGCATGAGGGTCGGCCACATCCAGAGGAGCTCCGTTTCCGGCTCGTAGCTCGAGATGAGGGATCCTTTCCCTACTTGGTCGGTAAAGAATTCCCGGCATTCCCATCGCATCTCAAGAGGAGGCGCTCTCCAAAGGAAAGGGGAGAGGAACTGCAGGGTCGTGCACCATTCCAAGACTCCCAGATGTCTCAGTCCATTCCACAGGAACCTGTTTTCCCTGCACTGCCTCGGCTTTCACGCGCGAGGATCGATTCACACCACCGAGACACGTGGGACAGCCCTGTGGGAGAGCCTCGTGGGAAAGACTCGAGGGAAAGACACAGATCCCTTGATCCACGCAAGCAGAAGCGTGACACTGCTGCTACAGCATGGGAGGAAAGGGCACACTCATGCCACCACTCGAAACGAGGCCTGAATCCCCTGGGGAGACTCCAGAGGTAACCCAAGATCCATGTCAGCACTGGAAAGGAATCCTCAGGTTCCAGCACCGACTGCACACAAGGTCTTAGGCCCCGACATCGACGGGAGAGGAATCCCGAGAGGCCCCCGAGGAACTCGCATGGGGACTGGCCTTTCCTCAGGCCACCAAAGCGGGTCCTTGAGGTCCAGGTCGTAAGTCGAGAGCACCTGCCGCAACTCGAGAAAATCCAGGAGGTTCTCCCCTCCAGGTGAGATGAGGCCCATTTCCGCTGAGGCGTCTCGAGGCTAATCACACCTAAACTCTCGAACTTCCAAAGAGTCCTTCACACCCCTTGCTTCAACTCAAGAAGTTCCCCGACATACCCGTCTCCACTTGAGAGGAAGCACAAGAATCCTGCCCATATCCAGTGGAGCCCCTTTTCTGCCTCATAGCTCGAGAGGAGGGATCCTATCAGTGCGAGGTCGGGAAAGAATTCCCTGCATTCCCATCACATCTCAAGAGGAGGCGCTCTCCACAGGAAAGGCGAGAGTAACTCCAGGGTCGTGCCACCATTCCCAGAGTCCCCCAGATGTCTCAGTCCATTCCAGGGAAAACTGTTTTCCTGGCACTGCCTCCACTTTCAAGCCGAGGATCGACTCACACCACGGTTGTACGAGGGAAAGCCCTGTGGGAAAGCCTCGTGGAAAGCGTCGTGGGAAACCCTCAAGGGAAAGCCGCTGATCCCTTGATCCACACGAAGGGAAGCGTGACACTGCTGCTACAGCTCTGGAGGAAAGCACACGTGCAAGCCCCAACTCGAGCGAGGACTGACTCCCCTGGGGAGACTCCAGAAGTACCCCAAGATCCATGTCAGCACTGGAGAGGAATCCTCAGGTTCTGGCACCGACACGACACAAGGTCTTAGGGCCCGGCTACGACAGGAGAGGAATTCCGAGAGGCCCCTAGCCACTCGCATGGGGACTGGCCTTTCCTGAGGCCACCAGAGCGGGTCTCTGAGGTCCGTGTCGTAAGTCGAGGGCACCTGCAGCAACTCGAGAAAATCCAGGAGGTTCTCCCTTCCAGGGGAGATGAGGCCCATTTCCGCTGTGGCGTCTCGAGGCTAATCACAACTAACCTCTGGAACTTCCAAAGGGTCCTTCACACCCTTGCTGCCAACTCAAGAAGTTACCCCACATACCCGTCTCCACTCGAGAGGAAACACGATAGTCCCACCCACATACAGAGGAGCCCTGTTTCCACCTCCTAGCTCGAGAGGAGGGATCCTTTCCCTGCGTGTTCGGTCAAGAATTCCCGGCGTTCCCGTAGCATCTCAAGAGGAGGCGCTCTCCACACGAAAGACGAGAGGAACCCCAGGGTCGTGTCACCATTCCCAGAGTCCCCCATGTGTCTCAGTCCATTCCAGGGAAAACTGTTTTCCCTGCACTACCTGGACTTTCAAGCCGAGGATCGGACTCACACCACTGTAGCACGTGGGACAGCCCTGTGGAAAAGCCTCGTGGGAAAGCCTCGAGGGAAAGCCTCGAGGGAAAGCCAGAGATCCCTTGATCCACGCGAAGGGAAGCGTGACACTGCGGCTACAGCTGGGGAAGAAAGCGCACGTCCATGCCCCCACTGGAGACGAAAACTGACTCCCCTGGGGAGACTCCAGAAGTACCCCAAGATCCATGTCAGCACTGGAGAGGAATCCTCAGGTTCTGGCTCCGACTCCACACAAGGTTTTAGGTCCCGACATCGACGGGAGAGGAATACCGAGACGCCCCCGAACATCTCGCATGGGGACTGGCCTTTCCTGAGGCCACCAGAGCGGGTCCCTGAGGTCCCCGTCGTAAGTCGAGAGCACCTGCCGCAACTCGAGAAAATCCAGGAGGTTCTCCCCTCCAGGTGAGATGAGGCCCATTTCCGCTGAGGCGTCTCGAGGCTATTCACACCTAACCTCTGGAACTTCCAAAGGGTCCTTCACACCCTTGCTGCAACTCAAGAAGTTCCCCGACATATCCGTCTCGACTCGAGAGGAAGCACGAGAGTCCCGCCACATGCAGAGCAGCCCCGTTTCCGCCTCATTGGACGAGAGGAGGAATCCTTTCCCTGCGTCGTGGGGAAAGAATTCCCGCGTTCCCGTCGCATCTCA
Source organism: Capra hircus (assembly GCF_001704415.2). Lineage (NCBI taxonomy): Eukaryota > Metazoa > Chordata > Mammalia > Artiodactyla > Bovidae > Capra > Capra hircus. The sequence continues at coordinate 2,696 of NW_017197311.1, forward strand.
AGAGGAGGCGCTCTCCACAGGAAAGGCGAGAGGAACTCCAGGGTCGTGCCACCATTTCCAGAGTCCCCCAGATGTCTCAGTCCATTTCAGGGAAATCTGTTTTCCCTGCACTGCCTCAAATTTCAAGCCGAGGATCGACTCACACCACGGTGGCACGTGAGACAGCCCTGTGGGAAAACTTCCTGGGAAAGCCTCCAGGGAAAGCCTCAAGGGAAAGCCACAGATCCCTTGATCCTCGAGAAGGGAAGCGTGACACTGCTGCTACAGCTCGGGAGGAAAGCGCACGTGCTTGCCCCTATCGCGATGAAGACTGACTCCCCTAGGGAGACTCCAGAAGTACCCCAAGATCCATGTCAGCACTGGAGAGGAATCCTCAGGTTCCGGCACCGACTCCACACAAGGTCTTATGCCGGGGTCCAGCCCGGTGAATCCAGGGAATTCGAAGGGTGGACGGCGTTGGCGTGGAAAGACTTGTTTATTTATTAATGTAAGATTAGATTAGGAAACTATAGTGTAGTAAGAAGATTAAGTGGAGGAAGAGGGCTGAATAGCTTGGTTTACGCGGAAGGCCAATAAAATTCCAGACAAGGAATTTGCACCACCTACGTTGGGCCACCGGCGCCCGCTTGAATATCTAAGGGTGCCTCGCCTTAAGCTCCCTTTCGTGCGGGTCTTAACAGCCAGGGCAAGTAAGTAGACCTGGCGAGCCTCCGCACTCCAGGTGGAGATTCAGCCTGAAGTTAAACTAAAGAGCAAAGAGAAGGAAGGTAGAGAAGAAGAAAGAGAGAGAAAGACACGGGGGGCCAGAGTCCCAAGAAACCAGGCTGAGAGACTAGTTCGAGAAGCTGGTCCGAGAAACTGGCCCCCGGCCCCTGGCCTCCTCCTTTATTGTTCAGAAGGCCTTTTATACTTTTGATAAAACATGGAGATCAATGGATAACACAAAATTATGTAGCGTTCGCAACCCAGATTCTTTCTGTATATCATTTTGTATACAAAAGGTCTCAGGTGATTTACATTATCTTCTGGCCAAGAGGCTTGTTAACACTTTTTGGCTCTCTTCCTTAATGAATGTTAATTTTGTTTCCCCTGAAGTGTTTTTCTTTAATCTGCATCTCCTTAAAGCATTAAACTTACATCTCTATAGAACAAAGGTGCAGTGGGTTATAACAAAGAAGGTACTTAACTCAAAGATCTAATGTTGCTAATACCAGGTCTACTACTTGTTTTTCTATATACCAACTATATCTAAAAATAAAGGATATGAAATTTGGCAGTAAGCATTGACCCAAAAAATGAAACTTTTAATCAGTCCTATTCTAAAGATTTTGACTCCTCGAAAGCTCCTGCATTCCTAGGATGTTTTAAGCTTCCTGTGCCTCCTGCGGTCAGGAGGCCTCAAACAATCACAAGCGCAGCTGTACGAGTCCTACAGGCAGGCTAGAAAGCCATCAGAGGGTTTTTGGATTGAAACACTCTTTCAAATGCAGAAGACTAACACGCTGAATTGACTTTTTCCAGAAAAGGTCAGAAGAGTGAAAAAGCAGAGCACAAAAACCGGCAGATTTTTGTTGGGGTATATGCTTAAAAATTTCCAGAGGGGTCCCTGAAGTCTGAGCACGCCTTGCGTATGTCAGCTTCCTTCCTCTTAAACTTGTCACGGGCGGGCTTCCTCACACTGGCTCCCGGCAGTCTTAGGCCCTGGCATCGACGGGAGAGGAATCCCGAGAGGCCCCCGAGCAAATGGCATGGGGACTGGCCTTTCCTGAGGCCACCAGAGCGGGTCCCTGAGGTCCCCGTCATAAGTCGAGAGCACCTGCCGCAACTCGAGAAAATCCAGGAGGTTCTCCCCTTCAGGCGAGATTAGGCCCATTTCCGCGGCAGCGTCTCGAGGCTAATCACACCTAACCTCTGGAACTTCCAAAGGGTCCTTCATACCCTTGCTGCAAGTCAAGAAGTTCCCCGACATACCCGTCTCCACTCGAGAGGAATCACGAGAGTCCCTCCCTCATTCAGAGGAGCGCCGTTTCCGCCTCCTAGCTCGAGAGGAGGGATCTTTCCCTGCGTGGTCGGGAAAGAATTCCCGGCGTTCCCGTCGCAACTCAAGAGGAGGCGCTCTCCACAGGAAAGGCGAGAGGAACTCCTGGGTCGTGCCACCATTCCCAGAGTCCCCCAGATGTCTCAGTCCATTTAGGGAAACCTGTTTTCCGTGCACTGCCTCGACTTTCAGGCGAGGATCGACTCACACCACGGTGGCACGTGGGACAGCCCTGTGGGAAAGCCTCGTGGGAAAGCCTCGAGGGAAAGCCACAGATCCCTTGATCCACGCGAAGGGAAGCGTGACACTGCTGCTACAGCTCGGGAGGAAAGCGCACGTGCATGCCCCACTCGAGCCGAGGTCTGACGCCCCTGGGGAGACTCCAGAAGTCCCCGAAGATCCATGTCTGCACTGGAGAGGAATCCTCAGGTTCTGGCACTGACTCCACACAAGGTCTTAGGCCCGGCATCGACGGGAGAGGAATCCCGAGAGACCCCGAGCAACTCTCATGGGGACTGGCCTTTCCTGAGGCCACCAGAGCGGGTCCCTGAGGTCCCCGGCGTAAGTCGAGAGCACCTGCCGCAACTCGAGAAAATCCAGGAGGTTCTCCCCTCCAGGCGAGATGAGGCCCATTTCCGCTGAGGCGTCTCAAGGCTATTCACACCTAACCTCTGGAACTTCCAAAGGGTCCTTCACACCCTTGCTGCAACTCAAGATGTTCCCCCGACATACCCGTCTCCACTCGAGAGGAAGCACGAGAGTCCCCCACATCCAGAGGAGCCCCGTTTCCACCTCCTAGCTCGAGAGGTGGGATCCTTTCCCTGCGTTCTCGGGAAAGAATTCCCGGCGTTCCCGTCGCATCTCAAGCGGAGGTGCTCTCCACAGGAAAGGCGAGAGAAACTCCAGGGTCGTGCCACCATTCCCAGAGTCCCCAGATGTCTCAGTCCATTCCAGGGAAACCTATTTTCCCAGCACTGCCTCCACTTTCAAGCCGAGGATCGACTCACACCACGGTGGCACGTGGGACAGCCCAGTGGGAAAGCCTCGTGGGAAAGGCTCGTGGAAAAGCCTCGTGGGAAAGCCTCGACGGAAAGCTACAGATCCCTTGATCCATGCGAAGGGAAGCGCGACACTGCTGCTACATCTCGGAAGGAAACCGCACGTGCATGCCCCACTCGAGACGAGGACTGACTCCCCTGGGGAGACTCCAGAAATACCCCAAGATCCATGTCAGCACTGGAGAGGAATCCTCAGGTTCTGGCACTGACTCCACACAAGGTCTTAGGCCCCAGCATCGACGGGAGATGAAACCCGAGAGGCCCAGAGGCCCCGAGAGCCCCCAAGCAACTCCCATGGGGACTGGCTTTTCCTGAGGCCACCAGAGCGGGTCCCTGAGGTCCCCGTCGTAAGTCGAGAGCACCTGCCGCAACTCGAGAAAATCCAGGAGGTTCTCCCCTCCAGGCTAGATGAGGCCCATTTCCGCTGAGGCGTCTGGAGGCTAGTCACACCTAACCTCTGGAACTTCCAAAGGGTCCTTCATACCCTTGCTGCAACTCAGGAAGTTCCCCGACATACCCGAATCCACTCGAGAGGAAGCACGAGAGTCCCGCCCACATCCAGAGGAGCCCCGTTTCCGCCTCCTAGCTCGAGAGGAGGGATCCTTTCCCTGCGTGGTCGGGAAAGAATTTCCGGCGTTCCCGTCCCATCTCAAGTGCAGGCGCTCTCCACAGGAAAGGCGAGAGGAACTCCAGGGTTGTGGCACATTCCCAGAGTCCCCCAGATGTCTCAGTCCATTCCAGGGAAACCTGTTTTCCCTGCACTGCCTCGACTTTCAAGCCGAGGATCGACTCACACCACGGTGGCACGTGGGACAGACTTGTGGGAAAGCCTCGTGTGATAGCCTCGAGGGAAAGCCACAGATCCCTTGATCCACGCGAAGGGAAGGGTGACACTGCTGCTACAGCTCGGGAGGAAAGCGCACGTGCATACCCCTCTCGAGACGAGGACTGACTCCCCTGGGGAGACTCCAGAAGTACCCCAAGATCCATGTCAGGACTGGAGAGGAATGCTCAGGTTCCGGCACCGACTCCACACAAGGCCTTAGGCCCGGCATCGATGGGAGAGGAATCCCGAGAGGCCCCTGAGCAAATGGCATGGGGACTGGCCTTTCCTGAGGCCACCAGAGCGGGTCCCTGAGGTCCCCGTAGTAATTCGAGAGCACCTGCCGCAACTTGAGAAAATCACGGAGGTTCTCCCTTCTTGGCGAGATGAGGCACATTTCCACTGAGTTGTCTCAAGGCTAATCACAGCTAACCTCTAGAACTTCCAAAGGGTCCTTCACACCCTTTTCTTCAATTCAAGAAGATCCCCAACATACCAGTCTTCACTCGAGAGGAAGAACGAGAGTCCCGCCCACATCCAGAGGAGTCCCGTTTCCGACTCCTAGCTCGAGAGGAGGGATCCTTTCCCTGCGTGGTCGGGAAGAATTCCGAAGTTCCCGTCACATCTCAAGAGGGGGCGCTCTCCACAAGAAAGGCGAGAGGAACTCCAGGGTCGTGCCACCATTCACAGAGTCCCACAGATGTCTTAGTCCATTCCAGGGAAACCTGTTTTCCCTGCACTGCCTCGACTTTCAAGAAGAGGATCGACTCACAAAATGGTGGCAGGTGGGACAGCCCTGTGGGAAAATCTCGTGGGAAACCCTCGTGGGAAACCTCGAGGGAAAGCCACAGATTACTTGATCCACGCAAAGGGAAGCGTGACAAGCTGCTACAGCTCGGGAGGAAAGCGCACATGCATGCCCCCACTCGAGACGAGGACTTTCTCCCCTGGGGAGACTCCAGAAGTAGCCCAAGATCCATGTCAGCACTGGAAAGGAAGCCTCAGGTTCAGGCACCGACTCCACACAAGGTCTTAGGCCCCGGCATCAACGGAGAGGAATCCTGAGAGACCCTGAGCAACTCGCATGGGGACTGGCCTTTCCTGAGGCCACCAGAGCGGGTCCCTGAGGTCCTGGTCGTAAGTCGAGAGCACCTGCCCAACTTGAGAAATTCCAGGAGGTTCTCCGCTCCAGGGGACATGAGGCCATTTCCACTGAGGCGTCTGGAGGCTAATCACATCTAACATCTGGAACATCCAAAGGGTCTTTCACACCCTTGCTGCAACTCAAGAAGTTCCCCGACATACCCGTCTCCACTCGAGAGGAAGCACGAGAGTTCTACCCACATCCAGAGAGCCCCGTTTCCGCCTCCTAGCTCGAGAGGACGGATCCTTTCCCTGCGTGGTCGGAAAAGAATTCCCGGCGTTCCTGTCGCATCTCAAGAGGAGTCCCTCCCACAGGAAAGGCGAGAGGAACTCCAGGGTCGGGCCACCATTTCCAGAGTCCAGATGTT
>NW_017197312.1:0-8125 GCF_001704415.2 Capra hircus
TTGAAAGTCGAGGCAGTGTAGGGAAAACAGGTTTCCCTGGAATGGACTGAGACATCTGGGGGACTCTGGAATGGTGGCACGACCCTGGAGTTCCTCTCGCCTTTCCTGTGGTTGCGCCTCCTCTTGAGATGCGAGGGGAACGCCGGGAATTCTTTCCGGATAACGCAGGGAAAGGATCCTTCCTCTCGAGCTATGAAGGCGGAAACGGCTCCTCTGGATGTGGGCAAGACTCTCGTGCTTCCTCTCGAGTGGAGAGGGGTATTTCGGGAACTTCTTGAGTTGCAGCTAGGGTTTGAAGGCCCCTTTGTTAGTTCCAGATGCTTGATGATTAGCCTCGAGACGCCTCATCGGATATGGGCCACATCTCGCCTGGAGGGGAGAACCTCCTGGATTTTCTCGAGTTGCAGCTGGAGCTCTCGACTTACGACTTGGACCTCAGAGACACGCTCTGGTGGCCTCATGAAAGGCGAATCCCAAGCAAGTTGCTCGTGGGCTTCTCGGGATTCCACTCCCGTCGATGCCGGGGCCTAAGACCTTGTGTGGAGTTACTGCCACAACCTGAGGATTCCTCTCCAGTGCCTACATGGATCTTCGGGACTTCTGGAGTCTCCCCAGGGGCGTCAGACCTCGGCTCGAGTGGGGGCATGCACGTGCGCTTTCCTCCCGAGCTGTAGCAGCAGTGTCACGCTTCCTTCGCATGGATCAATGAATCTGTGGTTATCACTCGAGGCTTTCCCAAGAGGGTTTCCCACGAGGCTTTCCACAGGGCTGTCCCACGTGCCACCTTGGTGTGAGTCTATCCTTGGCTGGTAAGTCGAGGCAGTGCAGGGAAAACAGTTTTCCCTGGAATGGACTGAGACATCTGGGGACTCTGGAATGGTGGCAACACCCTGGAGTTCCTCTCGCCTTTCCTGTGGAGAGCGCCTCCTCTTGAGAAGCGACGGGAACGCTGGTATTCTTTCCCGACCACGAAAGGAAATGATCCCTCCTCTCGAGCTAGGAGGCGGAAAGGGGTTACTCTGGATGTGAGCGGTACTCTCGTGCTTCCTCTCAAGTGGAGACTGGTATGTCGGGGAACTTCTTAAGTTGCAGCAAGGGTGTGAATCACTCTTTGGAAGTTACAGAGGTTAGGTGTGATTAGCCTCGAGACACCTCAGCAGAAATGGGCCTCATCTCGCCTAAGGGGAAAAACCACCTGGATTTTCTCTAGTTGCGGCAGGTGCTCTCGACTTACGATGGGGACCTCAGGGACCCCGCTCTGGTGGCCTCAGGAAAGGCTAGTATCCATGCGAGTTTCTCGGGTCCTCTCGGGACTCCACTCCGTCGATGCCGGGCCTAAGTCCTTGTGTGGAGTAGGTGCCGGAACCTGAGGATTCCTCTCCAGTGCTGACATGGATCTTGGGCTACTTCTGGAGTCTCCCCAGGGGAGTCTTTCGTCGTCTCGAGTGGGGCATGCACGTGCGATTTCCTCCCGAGCTGAAGCAGCAGATTCACGTTTCCCTTCCCGTGGATCAAGGGATCTGTGGCTATCCTCAAGGCTTTCCCACGAGGCTTCTCATAGGTTTGTACCACGTGCCACCGTAGTGTGAGTCGTTCCTCGGCATGAAAGTCGAGGCAGTGCGGGAAAACAGGTTTCCCTGGAATGGACTGAGACATCTGGGGGTCTCTGGGAATGGTGGCCGACACTGGAGTTTCCTCTCGCCTTTCCTGTGGAGAGCGCATCCTCTTGAGCTGCGACGGAAACACCGAGAATTTTTCCCGAACACGCAGGGAAAGGATCCCTTCTCTCGAGCTAGGAGGTGTAAATGGGATCCTTTGGATGATGGCGGGACACTCGTACTTCCTCTCGAGTGGAGACGGGTATGTCGGGGAACTTCTTGAGATGCAGAAAGGGTGTGAAGGACCCTTTGGAAGTTCCAGAGGTTAGGTGTGATTAACCTCGAGACGCCTCAGCGGAAATGGGCCTCTTCTTGCCTGGAGGGGAGAACCTCCTGGATTTTCTCGAGTTGCGGCAGGTGATCTCGACTTACGACGGGGACATCAGGGACCTGCTCTGGTGGCCTCAGGAAAGGCCAGTCCCCAAGCGAGTTGCTCGGGGGCCTCTCGGATTCCTCTCCCGTCGATTCCGTGGCCTAAGACCTTGTGTGGAGTCTGGGCCGGAACCTGAGGATTCCTCTCCAGTGCTGACATGGATCTTGGGGTACTTCTGGAGTGTCCCCAGCGGAGTCAGTCCGCGACTCGAGTGGGGGTACACGTGCGCTTTCCTCCCGAGCTTTAGCAGCAGTGTCAGGCTTCCCGTCGAGTGGATTAAGTGATCTGTGGCTTTCCCTCGAGGCTTTCCCATGAGGCTTTCCCCAAGAAGCTTTCCCACAGGGCTGTCCCACGTGCCACCGTGGTGTGAGTCGATTATCGGCTTGAAAGTCGAGGCAGGGCAGGGAAAACAGGTTTCCCTGGAATGGACTGAGACATTGGGAACTCTGGGAATGGTGGCACGACCCTGGAGTTCCTCTCGCCTTTCCTGTGAAGAGCGCCTCCTCTTGAGATGCGACGGGAACGCCGGAATTCTCTCCCGACCACGCAGGGAAAGGATCCGCCCTCTCGAGCTAGGAGGCGGAAAACGGGGCTCCTCTGGATGTTGGCGGACTCTCGTGCTTCCTCTCGAGTGGAGACGGGTTTGTCGGGAACTTCTTGAGTTGCAGTAAGGGTGTGAAGGACCCTTTGGAAGTTCCAGAGGTTAGGTGTGATTAGCCTCGAGACGCCTCAGGGGAAATGGGCCTCATCTCGCCTGGAGGGAGAACCTCCTGGATTTTCTCGAGTTGCGGCAGGTGCTCTCGACTTACGACGGGGACCTCAGGGACCCGCTCTGGTGGCCTCAGGAAAGGCCAGTCCACATGCGAGTTCTCGGGGGCCTCTCGGGATTCCTCTCCCGTCGATGCCGGGGCCTAAGATCTTGTGTGGAGTCGTGCCGGAACCTGAGCATTCCTCTTCAGTGCTGACATGGATCTTGGGGTACTTCTGGAGTCTCCCCAGGGGAGTCAGTCCTCGTCTCGAGAGGGGCATGCACGTGCGCTTTCCTCCCGAGCTGTAGCAGCAGTGTCACGCTTCCCTTCGCGTGGATCAAGGGATCTGTGGCTTTCCCTTGAGGCTTTCCCACGAGGCCTTCCCACAGGGCTGTCCCACGTGCCACCGAGGTGTGAGTCGATCCTCGCTTGAAAGTCGAGGCAGTGCAGGAAAACAGTTTTCCCGGAATGGACTGAGACATCTGGGGGATTCTGGGAACGGTGGCACGACCCTGGAGTTCCTCTCGCCTTTCCTGTGGAGAGCGCCTCCTCTTGAGATGCGACGGGAACGCCGGGAATTCTTTCCCGACCACGCAGGGAAAGGATCCCTCCTCTGGAGCTAGGAGGCGGAAACGGGGCTCCTCTGGATGTGGGCGGGAATCTCGTGCTTCCTCTAGAGTGGAGTCGGGTATTTCGGGGAACTTCTTGAGTTGCAGCAAGGGTGTGAAGGACCCTTTGGAAGTTCCAGAGTTTAGGTGTGATTAGCCTCGAGGCGCCTCAGTGGAAATGGGCCTCATCTCGCCTGGAGGGAGAACCTCCTGGTTTTTCTCGAGTTGCGGCATGTGCTCTCGACTTACGACGGGGCCCTAGGGACCCACGCTGGTGGCCTCAGGAAAGGCCAGTCCCCATCCGAGTTGCTCGAGGGCCTCTCGGATTCCTTTCCCGTCGATGCCGGGGCCTAAGTCCTTTGTGTGTGTCGGTGCCGGAACCTGAGGATTCCTCTGCAGTGATGATATGGATCTTGGGGTACTTCTGAAGTCACCGCAGGGGAGTCAGTCCTCGTCTCGAGTGGGGCATGCACGTGCGCTTTCCTCCCGAGCTGTAGCAGCATTGTCACGCTTCCCTCCTCGTGGATTAAGGGATCTGTGGCTTTCCCTCGAGTCTTTCCCTTGAGGCTTTCCCACGAGGCTTTCCCCGCGGCTTTCCCTCGAGGCTTTCCCACAGGGATGTCCACGTGCCACCGTGGTGTGAGTCGATCCTCGGCTTGAAAGTAGAGGCAGTGCAGGGAAAACAGGTTTCCCTGGAATGGACTGAGACATCTGGGGGACTCTGGAAATGGTGGCACGACCCTGGAGTTCCTCTCGCCTTTCCTGTGGAGAGCGCCTCCTCTTTAGTTGTATCGGAAACGCTGGGAATTCTTTCCCGACCACGCAGGGAAAGGATCCCTCCTCTCGACCTAGGAGCGGTAACGGGGATCCTCTGGATATGAGGGGCTCTTGTGTTTCATCTCAAGTGGAGACGGGTATGTCGGGGAACTTCTTGAGTTGCAGCAAGGGTGTGAAGGACCCTTTGGAAGTTCCAAAAGTAAGGTGTGATTAGCCTCCTGATCAGCGGAAATGGGCCTCATCTCGCCTGGAGGAGAAAACCTCCTGGATTTTCTCCAGTTGCGGCAGGTGCTCTCGACTTAAGACGGGGACCTCAGGGACCCGCTCTGGTGGCCTCAGGAAAGGCCAGTCCCATGCGAGTTGCTCGAGGGCCTCTCGGATTCCTTTCCCGTCGATGCCCGGTCCTAAGACCTTGTGTGGACTCGGTGCCGGAACCTGAGGATTCTTCTACAGTGCTGACATGGTTCTTGGGCTACTTCTGGAGTCTCCCCATGGGAGCCAGTCGTCGTCTCGAGTGGGGCATGCACGTGCGCTTTCTTCCCGAGCTTTAGCAGCAGTGTCAGGCTTCCCTTCACGTGGATCAAGGGATCTGTGTCTTTCCCTCGAGGCTTTCCCACGAGGCTTTCCCACAGGGATGTCCCACGTGCCACCGTTGTGTGAGTCGATCCTCGCTTGAAAGTCGAGGCAGTGCAGGGAAAACAGGTTTCCCTGGAATGGACTGAGACATCTGGGGACTTTGGGAATATGGCACGACCTGGAGTTCCTCTCGCCTTTCCTGTGGAGAGCGCCTCCATTTGAGATGCGACGGGAACGCCGGGAATTCTTTCCCGACCGCGCAGGTATAGGATCCCTCCTCTCGAACTAGGAGGAGGAAACGGGGCTCCTCTGGATGTGCGGGGAACTCTCGTGCTTCCTCTCGAGTAGAAACGGGTATGTCGGGGAACTTCTTGAGTTGCAGCAAGGGTGTGAAGGACCCTTTGGAAGTTCCAGAGGTAAGGTGTGATTAGCCTCGAGATACCTCAGCAGAAATGGGCCTCATGTCGCCTGGAGGGAGAACCCTCGATTTTCTCGAGTTGCGCAGGTGCTCTCGACTTACGACGGGGACCTCAGGGACCCACTCTGGTGGGTCAGGAAAGGCCAGTCCCCATGCGAGTTGCTCGGGGGCCTCTCGGGATTCCTCTCCCGTCGATGCCGGGGCCTAAGACCTTGTGTGGAGTCAGTGCCGGAACCTGAGGATTCCTCTCCAGTGCCGACATGGATCTTCGGGGACTTCTGTTGTCTCCCCAGAGGCGTAAGTCCTCGTCTCGAGTGGGCATGCACGTGCGCTTTCCTCCGAGCTGTAGCAGCAGTGTCACGCTTCCCTTTTCGTGGATCAAGGATCTGTGGCTTTCCCTCTAGACTTTCCCATGAGGCTTTCCCATGAGGCTTTCCCACAGGGCTTTCCCACGTGCCACGGTGGTGTGAGTCGATCCTCGGCTTGAAAAGAGGCAGTGCAGGGAAACCAGGTTCCCTGGAATGGACTGAGACATCTGGGGGACTCTGGCAATGGTGGCACGAACATGGAGTTCCTCTCGCTTTTCCTCTGGAGAGCGCCTCCTCTTGAGATGTGACGGGAACGCCGCGAATTCTTTCCCCCCACGCAGGGAAGGGATCAAACCTCTCGAGGTAGGAGGGCGGAAACGTGGCTCCTCTTAATGTGGGCGGCACTTTCGCTTCCTCTCGAGTGGAGACGGGTATGTCGGGGAACTTCTTGAGTTGCAGCAAGGTGTGAAGGACCCTTTGGAAGTTTCAGAGGTAAGGTGTGATTAGCCTCGAGATACCACAGCGGAAATGGGCCTCATGTCGCCTGGAGGGGAGAACCTCATGGATTTTCTCGAGTTGCGGCAGGTGCTCTCGTCTTTCGACGGGGACCTCAGGGACCCACTCTGGTGGCCTCAGGAAAGGCCAGTCCCCATGCGAGTTGCTCGGGGGCCTCTCGGGATTCCTCTCCCGTCGATGCCGGGGCCTAAGACCTTGTGTGGAGTCAGTGCCGGAACCTGAGGATTCCTCTCCAGTGCCGACATGGATCTTCGGGGACTTCTGGAGTCTCCCCAGAGGCGTAAGTCCTCGTCTCGATTGGGGCATGCACGTGTGCTTTTCTCCCGAGCTGTAGCAGCAGTGTCACGCTTCCCTTTTCGTGGATCAAGGGATCTGTGGCTTTCCCTCTAGACTTTCCCACGAGGCTTTCCCACGAGGCTTTCCCACAGGCTTTCCACGTGCCACGGTGGTGTGAGTCGATCCTCGGCTTAAAATCGAGGCAGTGAAGGGAAAACAGTTTTCCCTGGAATGGATGAGACATCTGGGGGACTCAGGGAATGGTGGCACGACCCTGGAGTTCCTCTCGCCTTTCCTGTGGAGAGCGCCTCCTCTTGAGATGCGACGGGAACGCCGGGAATTCTTTCCTGACCACGCAGAGAAAGTATCCCTCCTCTCGAGCTAGCAGGCGGAAACGGGGCCACACTGGATATGGGCGGGACTCTCGGATTCCTCTTGAGTGGAGACGGGTATGTCGGGGAACTTCTTGAGTTGCAGCAAGGGTGTGAAGGACCTTTGGATGTTCCAGAGGTTATGTGTGATTAGCCTCGACACGCCTCAGCAGAAATGGGCCTCATCTCGCCTGGAGGGAGAACCTCCTGGATTTTCTCGAGTTGCGGCAGGTGCTCTCGACTTACGACGGGGACCTCAGGGATCCGCTCTGGTGGCCTCAGGAAAGGCCAGTCCCCATGCAAGTTGCTCGGGGGCCTCTCGGGATTCCTCTCCCGTCGATGCCGGGGCCTAAGACCTTGTGTGGAATCGGTGCCGGAACCTGAGGATTCTTCTCCACTGCCGACATGGGTCTGGGGTACTTCTGGAATCTACCCAGGGCAGTCAGTCCTCGTCTCGAGTGGGGCATGCACGTGCGCTTTCCTCCCGAGCTGTAGCAGCAGTCTCACGCTTCCCTTCGCGTGGATCAAGGGATCTGTGGCTTTCCCTCGAGGCTTTCCCACGAGGATTTCACACAGGGCTGTTCCACGTGCTACCGTGCAGTGAGTCGATGCTCGGCTTGAAAGTCGAGGCAGTGTAGGGAATAAAGGTTTTCCCTGGAATGGACTGAGACATCTGGGGGACTCTGGGAATGGTGGCAAGACCCTGGAGTTCCTCTCGCCTTTCCTGTGGTTGCGCCTCGTCTTGAGATGCGAGGGGAACGCCGGGAATTCTTTCCGGATAATGCAGGGAAAGGATCCTTCCTCTCGAGCTATGAGGCGGAAACGGGCTCCTCTGGATGTGGGCAAGACTCTCGTGCTTCCTCTCGAGTGGAGAGGGTATTTCGGGGAACTTCTTGAGTGCAGCTAGGGTTTGAAGGCCCCTTTGTTAGTTCCAGACGCTTGTTGATTAGCCTCGAGACGCCTCATCGGATATGGGCCCACATCTCGCCTGGAGGGAGAACCTCCTGGATTTTCTCGAGTTGCAGCTGGAGCTCTCGACTTACGACTTGGACCTCAGAGACACGCTCTGGTGGCCTCATGAATGCCAGTCCCCATGCAAGTTGCTCTTGGCTTCTCGGGATTCCTCTCCCGTCGATGCGGGCCTAAGACCTTGTGTGGAGTCAGTGACGGAACTGAGGATACCTCTTCAATGCTGACATGGATCTTGGGGTATTTCTAGAGTCTCCCCAGGGAGTAAGTCTTCGTCTCGAGTGGGGCATGCACATGCGCTTTCCTTCCGTGGTGTAGCAGCAGTGTCGCGCTTCCCTTCGCGTGGATCAAGGGATCTGTGGCTTCCCTCGAGGCTTTCCCACTAGGCTTTGCACGAGGCTTTCCCACAGGGCTGTCCCACGTGCCACCTGGTTGTGAGTCGATCCTCGGTTGAAAGTTGAGGCAGTGCAGGAAAACAGGATTCCCTGAATGGACTGAGACATCTGGGGACTCCTGGAATGGTGCA
>NW_017197313.1:0-8124 GCF_001704415.2 Capra hircus
CACCATCACCCTAATACCAAAACCTGACAAAGATGTCACAAAAAAAGAAAACTACAGGCCAATATCACTGATGAACATAGATGCAAAAATCCTCAACAAAATTCTAGCAATCAGAATCCAACAACACATTAAAAAGATCATACACCATGACCAAGTGGGCTTTATCCAGGGATGCAAGGATTCTTCAATATCCGCAAATCAATCAATGTAATTCACCACATTAACAAATTGAAAAATAAAAACCATATGATTATCTCAATAGATGCAGAGAAGGCCTTTGACAAAATTCAACATCCATTTATGATAAAAACTCTCCAGAAAGCAGGAATAGAAGGAACATACCTCAACATAATAAAAGCTATATATGACAAACCCACAGCAAACATTATCCTCAATGGTGAAAAATTGAAAGCATTTCCCCTAAAGTCAGGAACAAGACAAGGGTGCCCACTTTCACCGCTACTATTCAACATAGTTCTGGAAGTTTTGGCCACAGCAATCAGAGCAGAAAAAGAAATAAAAGGAATCCAAATTGGAAAAGAAGAAGTAAAACTCTCACTGTTTGCAGATGACATGATCCTCTACATGGAAAACCCTAAAGACTCCACCAGAAAATTACTAGAGCTAATCAATGAATATAGTAAAGTTGCAGGATATAAAATCAACACACAGAAATCCCTTGCATTCCTATACACGAATAATGAGAAAGTAGAAAAAGAAATTAAGGAAACAATTCCATTCACCATTGCAACGAAAAGAATAAAATACTTAGGAATATATCTACCTAAAGAAACTAAAGACCTATATATAGAAAACTATAAACACTGATGAAAGAAATCAAAAGGGACACTAATAGATGGAGAAATATACCATGTTCATGGATGGAAGAATCAATATAGTGAAAATGAGTATACTACCCAAAGCAATTTACAAATTCAATGCAATCCCTATCAAGCTACCAGCCATTTTTCACAGAACTAGAACAAATAATTTCAAGATTTGTATGGAAATACAAAAAACCTCGAATAGCCAAAGCAATCTTGAGAAAGAAGAATGGAACTGGAGGAATCAACTTGCCTGACTTCAGGCTCTACTACAAAGCCACAGTCATCAAGACAGTATGGTACTGGCACAAAGACAGAAATATAGATCAATGGAACAAAATAGAAAGCAGAGATAAATTATGGTTACAATAAAAGGATGACCAGTTTTCCAGCACCACTTGTTAAAGAGATTGTCTTTACTCCATTGTATATTCTTGCCTCCTTTGTCAAAGATAAGGTGTCCATATGTGTGTGGATTTATCTCTGGGCTTTCTATTTTGTTCCATTGATCTATATTTCTGTCTTTGTGCCAGTACCATACTGTCTTGATGACTGTGGCTTTGTAGTAGAGCCTGAAGTCAGGCAAGTTGATTCCTCCAGTTCCATTCTTCTTTCTCAAGATTGCTTTGGCTATTCGAGGTTTTTTGTATTTCCATACAAATCTTGAAATTATTTGTTCTAGTTCTGTGAAAAATGTGGCTGGTAGCTTGATAGGGATTGCATTGAATTTGTAAATTGCTTTGGTAGTATACTCATTTTCACTATATTGATTCTTCCGATCCATGAACATGGTATATTTCTCCATCTATTAGTGTCCTCTTTGATTTCTTTCATCAGTGTTTTATAGTTTTCTATATATAGGTCTTTAGTTTCTTTAGGTAGATATATTCCTAAGTATTTTATTCTTTTCGTTGCAATGGTGAATGGAATTGTTTCCTTAATTTCTTTTTCTACTTTCTCATTATTCGTGTATAGGAATGCAAGGGATTTCTGTGTGTTGATTTTATATCCTGCAACTTTACTATATTCATTTGATAGCTCTAGTAATTTTCTGGTGGAGTCTTTAGGGTTTTCCATGTAGAGGATCATGTCATCTGCAAACAGTGAGAGTTTTACTTCTTCTTTTCCAATTTGGATTCCTTTTATTTCTTTTTCTGCTCTGATTGCTGTGGCCAAAACTTCCAGAACTATGTTGAATAGTAGCGGTGAAAGTGGCACCCTTGTCTTGTTCCTGACTTTAGGGGAAATGCTTTCAATTTTTCACCATTGAGGATAATGTTTGCTGTGGGTTTGTCATATATAGCTTTTATTATGTTGAGGTATGTTCCTTCTATTCCTGCTTTCTGGAGAGTTTTTATCATAAATGGATGTTGAATTTTGTCAAAAGGCCTTCTCTGCATCTATTGAGATAATCATATGGTTTTTATTTTTCAATTTGTTAATGTGGTGAATTACACTGATTGATTTGTGGATATTGAAGAATCCTTGCATCCCTGGGATAAAGCCCACTTGGTCATGGTGTATGATCTTTTTAATGTGTTGTTGGATTCTGATTGCTAGAATTTTGTTGAGGATTTTTGCATCTATGTTCATCAGTGATATTGGCCTGTAGTTTTCTTTTTTTGTGACATCTTTGTCAGGTTTTGGTATTAGGGTGATGGTGGCCTCATAAGTACAATTTTCCAAAACTGAACCAGGAAGAAATAGAAAATCTTAACAGACCCATCACAAGCATGGAAATTGAATCGGTAATCAGAAAATCTTCCAGCAAGCAAAAGCCCAGGTCCAGACGGCTTCACAGCTGAATTCTACCAAAAATTTCGAGAAGAGCTAACACCTATCCTCCTCAAACTCTTCCAGAAAATTGCAGAGGAAGGTAAACTTCCAAACTCATTCTATGAGGCCACCATCACCCTAATACCATGTTTTCTTTTTTGATGAGAGCTTTTTACCTTATTTATGCTAACTTTTTCCTCTCTTTCTCTCTCCCTTCCCTTCTTCTACCCTCTGATCATGTCTGCCTCTTCCTTCTTTCCTTCTTCCCTCCCCTACTTCCTCCCTCCTCCCTCCCTCTCTCTCTTTCCTATTTTTCAAGTAGTACCAGAGTAAACAGTAGCTCTATACATCAAAACCTCTTAGACTAACAGGCTATAATCTTCAATTTCCCCAGGCAAAACAATGTGTGTCAGTCTCTTTTGCTAAATATTAATTTATAACTGTTGAAATGTCTTTAGACTATATATGCACAATTCTTTTTTGAAGTGGATTACTGGTTGAATATATTACTTTGGGGAGAGTGAAAATGGGATTCTCTGTGTTCAGCAGATTGGTTTAACCCAACATATGCTGAGATTATGTGAAGAGCAAATACATTTTCAAAAAATAAAATAATAAAGATGAAGGAGACTACATTTTTAGCTTGGAGGTCAAGTTGTGGCAACTAAAGTTAATCTTATAGAGTAAAAGAGTATAGAACATTGTATAATTCGACAGAAGGGTTAGACTTATAAGCAGCAGTGCCTTTAACACTCTTCAGATATGAGAGAAAGTAATTGTGTGGCTGAAATGAATTGCCAGGGAAGCTGCTGTGACTTAATTGTATGAACCATGTGGTTCTAAATAGTGTTCTTATTCTAGGGTTTAGTTCCTCATAACCCTGGGAGATAGTGTATTGCCTGGTATAGGTTGCTGATTGAATATTATAAAACCTGTCCTCTGAAGACTACATAAGTGTGTTTGGGGAATTCTCTGAGGTAGGGTGGTTGAGTTGAGGGGTAAGGTTACTGGGAATACTATTATAATAGCTGTCATTTATTTTCAGGTATTATAAGTGCTTTATTTTCATGTTCTTATTTAATTTCATAGTTTTTTGAGGTGATATTATCTCTGTTTTATGTATGAGAAAAATTCGTCTCAGAGAAGATAAATAACCTGCCCAAGATCTGAGTTGGTTTAGGGGCAAAATAGGTTTCGAATACAAAGTTTCATGACTCCAAAGTCCAGGCCATGTCTTTCCATCTAAAATGAAAAATATACTAATATGAAGGAGCAATTTATTATATTTTTCTGATTATGAAAAGCAATATACATTCATTGTCGGAAATTTAGAGAGTTAAAATAAATGATGAAATAAAAATCACCTACAGAACTGTGTTTTGATGACGATCTGTTCAATTTCCTTTTAGTCTTTTCTTGTGTCTTATATTTATATATTTTCATCTATATCTATATTTATTTATGTAGATATAGATGAAAAATATGTGCACCAATGTGGAGGGACATTCTCTCTGTATACACACACATACATAACTGGAATTTACGGCACATAATAATTTTACAATCTGCTTCAACAAACAATATAGTACTAGATTCTTTAAAATAAACATGCTTAATGATTACTTAATGCTTTATGGACTATATATACTATAATATACCTATTTTTGGATATTTTGATGGTTCCAACTTATTTTAGTCTGGTAAGTGATAGTGTGGAGCTTCCCAGGTGGTGCAGTGGAAAGAGTCAGCCTTCCAATTCAGAAGATGCAAGAGACATGGGTTCAATCCCTGGGTTGGGAAGATCCCCTGGAGTAGGAAGTGACAACCCACTGTAGTATTCTTGTCTGGGAAATTCCATGGACAGTGGAACCTGGTGGGCTTCAGTCCATGGGGTCTCAAAGAGTTGGACACTACTTAGCAACTGAACACACACAAGTAATAGTGTGGTCAACACTGTGGTTTAAAAGTATCTGAATCTCAGATTATTTCCTCATGAGAGAGACTTAAAAGTAAAATTACTGGATACAAACACAATTTTTAAAGCTCTATATTTATAGCCAAGTTGACATCCCAATTCACACACATATTGTCAATATAGGGGTGTGCCAGTATCGTTCACTGCATGCTCAGTCACCTCAGTCAAGTCTGACTCTTTGCAACCTTATGGACTGTGGCCCGCCACCCTCTTCTGTCCATGGGATTCTCCAGGCAAGAATACTGGAGTGAGTTGCTGGGCCCTCCTCCAGGGGATCTTCCCCACCAGGGATCAAACCCAGGTCTCCTGTACTAGAATTGAAGATGGATTCTTTACCACTGAGCCACAGGGGAAGCCATCCCTCACTGCACATATTATTAAAAATCACTTGGTAATTTTTGGTTAAAATGGTATATTGATATTTTACATCCTTAATAGTGTTTAAACTATTTTTATATGTCTTTAACTTCATGTCATCTTCCAAGGTATCGTGTTCATCATTTTGTCTCTTTTAGTTGGCTTCTATGATGTGACTTACTATTTACCTCACTGTCAGTATCTGTATCTTTTGGCTCTTTATTATGTGACCTTGAAATCACCATGCCTGAATTTATGTCAGTTTTTCTGACACAGGGACATTGGCCTTTTTGTGGTTTATGGGAACAGCTCTAAATGAATGGCATAAGTCTTTGCCTGCCCTTACCCCATCTAGCTGCTACATGAAGGAGGCTGCAGGTTCAGCCTCCTCAGCCAAGGAACTAGTGGGCACTAAGTGGACTGGTGTCTGTAGCCACATCTTTATTAAAGGTAGGGTTTGGCAGACATTTCTTCAAAGAAGACATACAGATCACTAACAAACACATGAAAAGATGCTCAACATCACTCATTATTAGAGAAATGCAAATCAAAACCACAATGAGGTACCATCTCATGCCGGTCAGAATGGCTGCCATCAAAATGTCTACAAACAATAAATGCTGGAGAGGGTGTGGGGAAAAGGAAACCCTCTTACACTGTTGGTGGGAATGCAAACTAGTACAGCCACTATGGAGAACAGTGTGGAGATTCCTTAAAAAAATGGAAATAGAACTGGCATATGACCCAGCAATCCCACTGCTGGGCAGATGTACTGAGGAAACCAGAATTGAAAGAGACATGTGTACCCCAATGTTTATTGCAGCACTGTTTACAATAGTCAGGGCATAGAAGCAACCTAGATGTCCATCAGCAGACAAATGGTTAAGGAAGTTGTGGCACATATGCACTATGGAATATTACTCAGCTATAAAAAAGAATGCATTTGAGTCAGTTCTAATGAGATGAATGAAATTGGAGACTATTATATGGAGTGAAGTCAGAAAGAGAAACATCAATGCAGTATATTAATGCATATATACGGGAATTTAGAAAGACGGTAATGATGACTCTTTTGATATACAAGACATCAAAAGAGACACAAATATAAAGAAAAGACTTTGGGACTCTGTGAGAGAAGGCAAGGGTGGGATGATATGAGAGAATAGCATTGAAATGTATATTTTACCATATGACCAGTGCAAGTTCCATGCATGAAACAGGACACTCAAAGCTGGTGTTCTGTTGGGGTGGGGAGGGGGAAGGAAGGGATCACGATGGGGGGACACATGTATACCTGTGACTGATTCATGTCTATGTATGGTAAAAAGCACCACAGTATTGTAAAGTAATTAGCCTCCAATTAAAAGAAATAATTTTTTAAAAGGTAGGGTTTAGAAATAAGGCTTGGTTGTTCAAGTGACTGGAAGCTACTGTTGTCTTGGTCTAGTGAGAGGCTCATACTGAGAGGCCTTTCCATCCATGTGTGGCCAGGCAATCCCAAAAGAGCTTCTAACCAAATCCTAGCCTCTCTTCTGCCTGCTGCATTCCCTCTAATGTGGAAGATGAGTCAGCTCCATTATTCTGGGATTTATTTTGGACGCCTAGTCAGTAGGCCAGGTGTCTCTCTTCTCCTGGGTTTCTTCTTTGTCTACTCCCTTGTTGATAACCTTGCTTCCTGACAAGAACCAGCACCTTGCAGAAGTTCTGATGTCCTCTCTCTTTCCTGGCTCCTGGCTGTAGTTCTTCTCTGCTTGAGATGGACTTGAGTTTGGCTCCTATCCTTTGGACTTATGACTTTGGACTCTGACTTCTTCCCTTTCCCCACGGCAGGATCTCACCACAGCGTTTCTTTCTTTTCCCCCCTTATTCCCTACCTCCCTCTCTCCTTTTATCATTGCAAGATTAGATGTGGCTCTGAGCTGTGCTGGTACTAATGGGGACTCAGAGATCTGGAGTTCAAGCTACATATTCTAAGAGTGTGATCTGGTCAAGATATTTAAATTTTCTGAGTTACAACTTATTAGTCTTTAAAGTACAGATTTATTATTCAAATCAACACTGTACATATATACCAGATATGAGTACTAATGTTACTCACTTTGCTAAACACATGAACAAGATGATTCAAGCTATGGATTCTCCTGAAGCCTCAGTTACCTCACTTTGGGAAACATTAACTAGCTCCCCATGGTGAAAAACTATATCATAATAATTCTAATTGTTCTGCTTTTACTGTTTGCTCCCTGCATCTGTAACTGTCTAGCTACATTTGTTTCTAACCGTCTCTGAAAGCTTTTAAGTTACAAATGGTTGTCTAGGCTCCTACCAGGGCCACAACCTCCTCCAACTATTACTTGGGCCCCCTGGATCAGAGACCCTCAACATGAGCATTAGCGGAATATGTTGTCTCAACAATTTAGGGACCATGCCCCTCAACAGCAGGAAGTAGTTATGGAATGAAAATGACACCCCTTTCCGTTGGCAACATAATTCTCCTAAAAGAAAAGAGGGGAATGAGAGAGTCAATTCCTAGGCAAGTTGATAAGAAGTCAGGGTCCCTGAGGAGGAGAAAGGGATCTGGGGTTCTCAAGGAGGAGGAAAGAAAAAATTTTTTTTTTTCTCTACATTCCTTAGTCTTAGTCACATAAAACCGCTTTTTTTCTTTAAGTCTGAAACTGATGATTACA
Organism: Capra hircus; assembly: GCF_001704415.2. NCBI lineage: Eukaryota > Metazoa > Chordata > Mammalia > Artiodactyla > Bovidae > Capra > Capra hircus. The sequence goes on from NW_017197313.1 coordinate 7,620, forward strand.
CAACGAACAACTCAGTTTAAACTCTGTACTAGGGATTATACAACAACAATGTATCCTGCTTGAGGACAGTTTCTCCTTCCTGAAAACCTTCTGACTAATTCTATAATGTATATTATAGGAGTGGGTCTGGTAGGATCTTTCTGTTGTTAAGTTCTAATCCTGTTATCCTAAAATGTAACTTGTGGGAGTGGATCTGGTAAAATTTTCACAAACTTGAGACATTCTTTTGATTTATTGTAATAATTAATTAAAAAGTTTATAATTCCCTTGCTAACACTAGTGAGGGGGGCACTCTCAGTCCCCCTTCTGATGTCTGTGTCAGAATCTTCTCTGTCCCTTTTCTTACTTTAATAATCTCTGACACACACACACACACACACACACACACACACACACACAGAAATTACAACTGATGTGAAAACACCAGTCCTTCTATTTGAGGGGCTGCTTTTTCTAAGAATAATGGCAATACTGTGCTCATGGTACTATAAAAGTTCTTCTTGTC
>NW_017197314.1:0-8124 GCF_001704415.2 Capra hircus
ACTCTACTACTTGTTTTTCACATAGCCAACTATATCTAAAAATAAAGGATATGAAATTTGGCAGCAAGCATTGACAAAAAATGAAACTTTTAAATCAGTCCTATTCTAAAGATTCTGACTCCTCGAAGCTCCTGCATTCCTACGATGTTTTAAGCTTCCTGTGCCTCCTGCGGTCAGGAGGCCTCAAACAATCACAAGGGCAGCTGTACGAGTCCTACAGGCAGGATAGAAAGCCATCAGAGGTTTTTTGGATTGAAACACTCTTTCAAATGCAGAAGACTAACGCCCTGAATTGACTTTTTCCAGAAAAGGTTCAGAAGAGTGAAAAAGCAGAGCACAAAAACGGCAGATTTTTGTGGGGTACATGCTTAAAAATTTCCGAGGGGTCCCTGAGTCTGAGCACCCTTGCGTATGTCAGCTTCCTTCCTCATAACCTTGTCACGGGCGGCTTCCTCACACTGTCTCCCGGCAGCCTTAGGCCCCAGCATCGACGGGAGAGGAATCCCGAGAGGCCCCGAGCAACTCGCATGCGGACTGGCCTTTCCTGAGGCCACCAGAGCGGGTCCCTGAGGTCCCGTCGTAAGTCGAGAGAGCACCTGCCACAACTCGAGAAAATCCAGGAGGTTCTCCCTCCAGGCGAGATGAGGCCCATTTCCGCTGAGGCATCTCGAGGCTCATCACACCTAACTCTGGAAATTACAAAGGGTCTTTCACACCCTTGCTGCAACTCAAGAAGTTCCCCGACATACCCGTCTCACTCGAGAGGAATCACGAGAGTCCCGCCCTCATCTAGAGGAGCCCCGTTTCCGCCTCCTAGCTCGAGAGGAGGGATCCTTCCCTGCGTGGTCGGAAAGAATTCCCGGCATTTCCGTCGCATCTCAAGAGGAGGCGCTCTCCACAGGAAAGGCGAGATTAACTCCAGGGTCGTGCCACCATTCCCAGAGTCCCTCAGATGTCTCAGTCCATTCCAGGGAAACCTGTTTTCCCCTGCACTGCCTCGACTTTCAAGCCGAGGATCCACTCACACCACGGTGGCACGTGGGACAGCCCTGTGAGAAAGCCTCCTGGGCAAGCCTCGAGGGAAACCACAGATCCTTGATCCACGTGGAGGGAAGCGTGACACTGCTGCTACAGCTCGAGAGGAAATCGCACGTGCATGCCTCAATTCGAGACGAGGACTGACTCCCTGGGGAGACTCCAGAAGTACCCAAAACCATGTCAGCACTGGAGAGGAATCCTCAAGTTCTGGCACCGACTCCACACAAGGTCTTAGGTCCCGGCATCGACGGGAGAGGAATACTGAGAGGCACCCGAACAACTCGCATGGGGACTGGCCTTTCCTGAGGCCACCAGAGCGGGTCCCTGAGGTCCCTGTTGTAAGTCGAGAGCACCTGCCGCAGCTCGAGAAAATCCAGGAAGTTCTCCCTCCAGGCGAGATGAGGCCCATTTCCGCTGAAGCATCTCGAGGCTAATCACACCTAACCTCTGGAACTTCCAAAGGGTCCTTCACACCCTTGCTGCAACTCAAGAAGTTCCACGACATACCCGTCTCGACTCGAGAGGAAGCACGAGAGTCCCGCCCACATCCAGAGGAGCCCCTTTTCCGCCTCCTAGCTCGAGAGGAGGGTTCCTTTTCCTGCGTGTTCGGGAAAGAATTCCTGGCCTTCCCATCGCAGCTCAAGAGGGGGCGCTCTCTACAGGAAAGGCGAGAGGAACTCCAGGGTCGTGCCACCATTCCCAGAGTCCCCAGATGTCTCAGTCCACTCCAGGGAAACGTGTTTTCCTTGCACTGCCTTGACTTTCAAGCCGAGGATTGACTCACACCACGGTGGCACGTTGGACAGCCCTTTGGGAAAGCCTCGGGGAAAAGCCTCGTGGGAAAGACTCCAGGGAAAGCCTCAGATTCCTTCATCCACGCGAAGGGAAGCGTGACACTACAGCTGCAGCTCGGGAGGAAAGCGCACGTGCATGCCCCTACTCGAGACGAGGAATGACTCCCTTAGGGAGACTCCAAAAGTACCCAGGAACCATGTCAGCACTGGAGTGGAATCCTCAGGTTCCGGCACCGAGTCCACACAAGGTCTTAGGCCCCGGCATCGACAGGAGAGGAATCCCGAGAGGCCCCGAGCAACTCGCATGGGGAATGGCCTTTCCTGAGGCCACCAGAGCATGTCCCTGAGGTCCCCGTCGTAAGTAGAGAGAAACTGCCGCAACTCGAGAAAATCCAGAAGGTTCTCCCCTCCAGGCGAGATGAGGCCCATTTCCAATGAGGCCTCTCGAGGCTAATCACACCTAACGTCTGGAACTTCCAAAGGGTACATCACCACTTGTTGCAACTCAAGAAGTTCCCCGACATAACCGTCTCCACTTGAGAGAAAGCTCGAGACTCCGCCGACATCCAGAGGAGCCCCGTTTCCCCCTCCTAGCTCGAGAGGAGGGATCCTTTCCCTGCGTGTTCGGGAAAGAATTCCCGGCGTTTCCGTCGCATCTCAAGAGGAGGCGCTCTCCACAGGAAAGGCGAGAGGAATTCCAGGGTCGAGCCACCATACCCAGAGTCCCCCAGATGTCTCAGTCCATTCCAGGGAAACCAGTTTTCCCTGCACTGCCTCGACTTTCAAGCCGAGGATCGACTCACACCACGGTGGCACGTGGGACAGCCCTGTGGGAAAGCCTCGTGGGAAAGCCTCCTGCAAAAACCTCGATGAAAGCCACAGATTTCTTCATCCACGCGAAGGGAAGCATGACACTGCTGCTACAGCTCGGGAGGAAAGTGCACGTGCATGACCTAAGTCGAGACGAGGACTGAATCCCCGGTGGAGACTCCAGAAGTACCCCAAGATCCATGTCAGCACTGGAGAGGAATTTTCAGGTTCCGGCACCGTCTCCACACAACTTCTTAGGCCCCGCATCGACGGGAGAGGAATCCGAGAGAGCCCCCTAGCAACTCGCATGGGGACTGGCCTTTCCTGAGGCCACCAGAGCGGGTCCCTGAGGTCCTCGTCTTAAGTCGAGAGCACCTGTGGCAACTCGAGAAAATCCAGGAGGTTCTCCCCTCAGGCGAGATGAAGCCCATTTCCGCGGAGGCGTCTCGAGGCTAATCAACCTGGCCTCTGGAATTTCCAAAGGGTCCTTCACACCCTTGCTGCAACTCAAGAAGTTTCCGACGTACCCGTCTCCACTCGAGAGGAAGCACGAGAGTCCTGCCCACATCCAGAGAAGCCCGTTTCCGCCTCATAGCTCGAGAGGTGGAATCTTTCCCTGCGTTGTCGGAAAGAATTCCCGGTGTTCCGGTCGCATCTCAAGAGGAGGCGCTCTCCACAGGAAACAAGAGGGGATCTCCAGGGTCGTGACACTATTCCCTGAGTGCCACAGATTTCTCAGTCTATTCCAGGGAAACCTATTTTCCCTGCATTGCCTCGACTTTCAAGCCGAGGATCCACTCACACCACGGTGGCACGTGGGAAAGCCCTGTGGGAAAGCCTCGTGGGAAAGCCTCGAGGAAAAGCCACAGATCCCTAGATCCACGCAAAGGGAAGTGTGACAATGCTGCTACAGCTCGGGAGGAAAGCGCACGTGCATGCCCCCACTCGAGACGAGGACTGACTCCCCTGGGGAGACTCCAGAAGTACCCAAAGACCATGTCAGCACTGGAGAGGAATCCTCAGGTTCGGCACGGACTCCACACAAGATCTTAGGCCGAGGCATCGATGGGAGAGGAATTCCGAGAGGCCACCAAGCAACTCCCATGGGGACTGGCCTTTCCTGAGGCCACCAGAGCGGGTCCCTGAGGTCTCATCCTAAGTCGAGAGCACCTGCCGCAACTCGAGAAAATCCAGGAGGTTCTCCCCTCCAGGCGAGATGAGGCCCATTTCCGCAGAAGCGTCTCGAGGCAAATCACACCTAACCTCTGGAACTTCCAAAGGTTCCTTCAAACCTTGCTGCAACTCAAGAAGTTCCCCACATACACGTCTCCACTCGAGAGGAAGCACGAGAGTCCCGCCCACATCCAGAGGAGCCCCGTTTCCGCCTCCTAGCTCGAGAGGATGGATCCTTTCCCTGCGTGGTCGGGAAAGAATTCCCGGCGTTTCCGTCGCAACTCAAGAGGAGGCGCTCTCCACAGGAAAGGCGAGAGAACTCCAGGGTCGTGCCACCATTCCCAGAGTCCCCAGATGTCTCAGTCCATTCCAGGGAAACCTGTTTTCCCTGCACTGCCTCGACTTTCAAGCCGAGGATGGACTCACACCACGGTGGCACGTGGGACAGCCCTGTGGGAAAGCCTCGTGGGAAAGCCTCGTGGGAAAGCCTCGAGGGAAAGCCACAGATCCTTGATCCTCGCGAAGGGAAGCGTGACACTGCTGCTACATCTCGGGAGGAAAGCGCACGTGCATGCCCCCACTCGAGACGAGGACTGACTCCTGGGGAAACTCCAGAAGTACCCCAAGATCCATGTCAGCACTGGAGAGGAATCCTCAGGTTCCGGCACCGACTCCACACAAGATATTAGACACCGGAATCGACGGGAGAGGAATCCCGAGAGGCCCCCGAGCAACTCGCATGGGGACTGGCCTTTCCTGAGGCCACCAGAGCGGGTCCCTGAGGTCCCCGTCGTAAGTCGAGAGCACCTGCTGCAACTCGAGAAAATCCAGGAGGTTCTCCCCTCCAGGCGAGATGAGGCCCATTTCCGCTGGAGGCGTCTCGAGGCAAATCACACCTAACCTCTGGAACTTCCAAAGGGTCCTTCACACCCTTGCTGCAACACAAGAAGTTCCCCGGCATACCAGTCTCCACTCAAGAGGAAGCACGAGAGTTCCGCCCACATCCAGAGGAGCCCCGTGTCCGCTCCTAGCTCGAGAGGAGGGATCCTTTCCCTGCGTGGTCGGGAAAGAATTCCGCATTCCCGTCGCATTCAAAGAGAGGCGCTCTCCACAGGAAAGGCAAGAGGAACTCCAGGGTCGTGCCACCATTCCCAGAGTCCCCCAGATGTCTCAGTCCATTCCAGGGAAACCTGTTTTCCCTGCACTGCCTCGACTTTCAAGCTGAGGATCGACTCTCACCACTGTGGCACGTGGGACATCCCTGTGGGAAAGCCCCGTGGGCCTCGAGGGAAAGCCACAGATCCCTTGATCCACGCGAAGGGAAGCCGACACTGCTGCTACAGCTCGGGAGGAAAGCGCACGTGCATGCCCCCTCAAGACGAGGACTGACTCCCCTGGGGAGACTCCAGAAGTACCCCAAGATCCATGTCAGCACTGGAGAGGAATCCTCAGGTTCCGGAACCGACTCCACACAAGGCCTTGGCCACAGCATCGACGGAGAGGAATCCGAGAGGCACCGAGCAACTCGCATGGGTCTGGCCTTTCCTGAGGCCACCAGAGCGGGTCCCTGAGTTCCCCGTCCTAAGTCGAGAGCACATGCTTCAACTCGAGATAATACAGGAGGTTCTCCCCTCCAGGCGAGATGAGGCCCATTTCCGCTGAGGCGTCTCGAGTCTAAACACACCTAACCTGGAACTTTCAAGGGTCCTTCACACCCTTGCTGCAACTCAAGAAGTTCCCTGACATACCCGTCTCCACTCGAGAGGAAGCACGAGAGTCCCGCCCACATCCAGAGGAGCCCGTTTCCGCCTCCTAGCTCGAGAGGGGGATCCTTTCCCTACGTGGTCGGGAAAGAATTCCCGGCGTTCCTGTCACATCTCAAGAGGAGTCGGTCTCCACGGAGAGGGGAGAGGAACTCCAGGATCGTGCCACCATTCCAGAGTCCCCAGATGTCTCAGTCCATTCCAGGGAAAACCTGTTTTCCCTGCACTGCCTCCACCTTCAAGCCGAGGATCGACTCACACCACGGTGGCACGTGGGACAGCCCTGTGGGAAAGCCTCGTGGGGAAAGCCTCGAGGGAAAGCCACAGATCCTTGATCACGCGAAGGGAATCGTGACTCTGCTGCTACAGCTCGAGAGGAAACGCACGTTCATGCCGACTCAAGACGAGGACTGACTCCCCTGGGGAGACTCAGAAGTACCCCAAGATCCATGTCAGCACTGGAGAGGAATCCTCAGGTTCCGGCACCTGCTGGGAGCCAGTGTGAGGAATCCCCATGACAAGGTCATGAGGAAGGAAGCTGACATATGCAAGGCGTGCTCAGACTTCAGGGACCCCTCTGCAAATTCCTAAGCACGTACCCCAACTAAAATCTGCCGGCTTTTGTGCTCTGTTTTTCCACTCTTCTGACATTTTCTGGAAAAATTCAATTCAGGGCTTTAGTCTTCTGCATTTGAAAGAGTTTTTCAATCCAAAAACCCCTCCGATGGCTTTCTAGCCTGCCTGCAGGACTCGTACAGCTGCGCATGTGATTGTTTGAGGCCTCCTGACCACAGGAGGCACAGGAAGCTTAAAACATCCTAGGAATGTAGGAGCTTCCGAGGAGTCAAAATCTTTAGAATAGGACTGATTAATGGTTTCATTTTTTGGGTCAATGCTTGCTGCCAAATTTTCATATCCTTTATTTTTAGATATAGTTGGTATATAGAAAAACAAGTAGTAGACCTGGTATTAGCAACATTAGATCTTTGAGTTAAGTACCTTCTTTGTTATATCCCACTCCACCTTTGTTCTATAGAGATGTAACTTTAATGCTTTAAGGAGATGCAGATTAAAAAAAAAAAACACTTCAGGGGAAACAAAATTAACATTCATTAAGGAAGAGAGCAAAAAGTGTTAACAAGCCTCTTGGCCAAAGATAATGTAAATCACCTGAGACTTTTTGTATACAAAATGATATACGGAAAGAATCTGGGTTGCGAACGCTACATAATTTTGTGTTACCATTGATCTCCGTGTTTTATCAAAAGTATAAAAGGCCTTCTGAACAATAAAGGATGGGGGCCAGTTTCTCGAACTAGTCTCTCGGCCTGGTTTCTTGGGATTCTGGCTCCCCCATGTCTCTCTCTCTCTCTTCTTCTCTCCCCTTCCCTCTCTCTGCTGTTTACTTTAACTTCAGGCTGAATCTCCATCTGGGGCGCGGGAGGCTCGCCAGGTCTACTTACTTGCCCCGGCTGTTAAGACCCGCACGAAAGGGAGCTTAAGGCGAGGCACCCTTAGATATTCAAGCGTGCGCCGGTGGCCCAACGTAGATGGTGCAAATTCCTTGTCTGGAATTTTATTGGCCTTCCGCGTAAACCAAGCTATTCAGCCCTCTTCCTCCACTTAATCTTCTTACTACACTATAGTTTCTTAATCTAATCTTACATTAATAAACAAACAAGTCTTTCCACGCCAACGCCGTCCACCCTTCGAATTCCCTGGATCCACCGGGGCTGGACCCCGGCAAGTGGTGCCCGGAACAGGCTATTCGAAGGTAGGTTCCTCGGAGCAAAAGCTCCCCCCGGAGCACTCTCTGTTGCTCCCCCCGGAGCACTCTCTGTTGCTCCCCCGGAGTGACTTAATCACTCCCCCCGGAGTACTTTCGGGTACTCCCCAGTGTTGAGTGTTCGGGACGGCTAGGACCCCACTCAGGGTGCCGCGGACCCCCCTGTAGGATAGACAGGGTGAGGACGAGTGGGAAGTGTTCAAGGGTTTAAGAGAAACCTGGTGCTCTAGAGGTTGAAAAGAAACCTGCTATCTTAGGGTTTAAAACAAAACCCCCTTGGCTAAGGTAAAACCTTTTTGTCAAGGCAGACTTTTCTATAACTCTTAATTTTCTGACACGGGTAACAATGACTCAAAACAATGACACCTCTTTATACAAGTAATTTTGTAACTGTTAAACAAAAAAGACAAATTAAAGATTAAAAGGCTCGTGTTACGAGACCAATGTCCTTGGTTTCCAGAAAAGAGATTTAGATACTTGGATAAAGGTAATAAAACAGCTAAAAACTAATTATACTTTGCATGGGCCTGTAAATGCTTTTGCTCTGTAAAATATTATTACAAATGTTCTGGACCCCCGTCATGAGGCTGTTAGTTAGATAGCCTATGGGAGAGACTATAGCAGTGGATCGTAGTGGGTCTCCACCTATTACGCAGATCATATTTTCTGCCATTGGCAAACAAAAGGAGAGAGACTGTACTCTTCCTCCGAGGAAGGAGGGTGCTTATAGGACGCAGCGGCCGAGCGCCCTGGAGAGCCC
>NW_017197315.1:0-8124 GCF_001704415.2 Capra hircus
ATTCCTCTCCAGTGCTGACATGGATTTGGGGTACTTCTGGAGTCTCCCCAGGGGAGTCAGTCCTCGTCTCGAGTGGGGGCATGCACGTGCGCTTTCCTCCGAGCTGTAGCAGCAGTGTCACGCTTCCCTTCGCGTGGATCAAGGGATCTGTGGCTTTCCCTCGAGGCTTTCCCCCGAGGCTTTCCCACGAGGCTTTCCCACAGGCCTGTCCCACGTGCCACCGTTGTGTGAGTCGATCCTCGCTTGAAAGTCGAGGCAGTGCAGGGAAAACAGGTTTCCCTGGAATGGACTGAGACATCTGGGGGACTCTGGGAATGGTGGCACGACCCTGGAGTTCCTCTCGCCTTTCCTGTGGAGAGCACCTCCTCTTGAGATGCGACGGGAACCGGGAATTCTTTCCCGACCACGCAGGGAAAGGATCCCTCCTCTCGAGCTAGGAGGCGGAAACGGGGCTCCTCTGGATGTGGGGGACTCTCGTGCTTCCTCTCGAGTGGAGACGGGTATTCGGGGAACTTCTTGAGTTGCAGCAAGGGTGTGAAGGACCCTTTGGAAGTTCCAGAGGTTAGGTGTGATTAGCCTCGAAGACGCCTCAGCGGAAATGGGCCTCATCTCGCCTGGAGGGAGAACCTCCTGGATTTTCTCGAGTTGCGGCAGGTGCTCTCGACTTACGACGGGGACCTCAGGGACCCGCTCTGGTGGCCTCAGGAAAGGCCAGTCCCCATGCGAGTTGCTCGGGGGCCTCTCGGGATTCCTCTCCGTCGATGCGGGGCCTAAGACTTGTGGAGGAGTCGGTGCCGGAACCTGAGGATTCCCTCCAGTGCTGACATGGATCTTGGGGTACTTCTGAGTCTCCCCAGGGGAGTCAGTCCTTGTCTCGAGTGGGGTGCACGTGCGCTTTCCTCACGAGCGTAGCAGCAGTGTCGCACTTCCCTTCGCGTGGATCAAGGGATCTGTGGCTTTCCCTCGAGGCTTTCCCACGAGGCTTTCCCACGATGCTATCCCACGAGGCTTTCCACAGGGCTGTCCCACGTGCCACCGTGTGTGTAAGTCGATCCTCGGCTTGAAAGTCGAGGCAGTGCAGGGAAAACAAGTTTCCCTGGAATGCACTGAGACATCTGGGGGACTCTGGAAATGGTGGCACGACCCTGGAGTTCATCCTCGCCTTTCCTGTGGAGAGCGCCTCCTCTTGAGATGCGACGGCAATGCGGGGAATTCTTTCCCCACTACGCAGGGAAAGGATCCCTCCTCTCGAGCTAGGAGCCGGAAACGGGGCTCCTCTGGATGTGGGCTGGCCTCACGTGCTTCCTCTCGGGTGTAGACGGTTATGTCGGGGAACTTCATGAGTTGCAGCAAGGATGTGAAGAACCCTTTGAAGTTCCAGAGGTTAGGAGTGATTAGCCTCAAGACGCCTGAGCTGGATGGGCCTCATCTCACCTGGATGGGATAACCTCATCGATTTTCTCGAGTTGTGGCAGGTGCTCTCGTCTTACGACGGGTACCTCAGGGACCCCGCTCTCGAGGCCTCAGGAAAGGCCAGTCCCCATGCGAGTTGCTCGGGGGCCTCTCGGGATTCCTCTCCCGTAGATGCCGGGGCCTAAGATCTTGTGTGGAGTCGGTGTCGGAACCTGAGCATTCCTCTCCAGTGCTGACATGGATCTTGGGGTACTTCTGGAGTCTCCCCAGGGGAGTAAGTCCTCGTCTCTAGTGGGGGCATGCACGTGCGCTTTCCTCCCGAGCTTAGCAGGCAGTGTCACGCTTCCCTTGGCGTGGATCAAGGGATCAGGGGCTTTCCCTCGAGGCTTTCCCAGGAGGCTTTCCCACGAGGCTTTCCCATAGGGCTGTCTCACGTGCCACCGAGGTGTGAGTCGATCCTCGGCTTGAAAAGTCGAGGCAGTGCAGGGAAAACAGGTTTCCCTGGAATGAACTGAGACATCTGGGGTGACTCTGGGAATGGTGACACGACCCTGGAGTTCCTCTCGTCTTTCCTGTGGAGAGCGCCTCCTCTTGAGATGCGACTGGATGGCCGGGAATTCTTTCCGAACACGCAGGGAAAGGATCCCTCCTGCTCAACCTATGAGGCGGAAACGGGGTTCCTCTGGATGTGGGTGGGACTCTTGTGCTTTCTCTCGAGTGGAGACAGGAATGTCGGGGAACGTTTTGAGTTGCAGCAAGGGTGTGAAGGACCCCTTTGGAAGTTCCTGAGGTTAGGTGTGATTTCCTCGAGACGCCTCAGAGGAAATGGCCCTCATCTCGCCTTTAGCGGAAAACCTTCTGGATTTTCTCGAGTTGCGGCATGTGCTCTCGATGTACGACGGCTACTTCAGGGACCCGCTCTGATGGCCTCAGGAAAGGCCAGTCCCCATTCGAGTTGCTCGGGGGCCTCTCGGGATTCCTCTCCCGTCGATGCCGGGGCCTAAGACCTTGTGTGGGTCGGTCTGGGAACCTGAGGATTCCTCTCCAGTGCTGACATGGATCTTGGGGTACTTCGGGAGTCTCCCCAGGGGAGTCAGTCCTCATTCGAGTGGGGGCATTGAAGGGCGCTTTCCACCCGAGCTGTAGCAGCAGTGTCATTCTTCCCGTCGAGTGGATCAGGGATCAGTGGCTTTCCCTCGAGGCTTTCCCATGAGGCTTTCTCACGAGGCTTTCTCAGAGGGCTGTCCCACTTGCCACCGTGCTGTGAGTCGATCCTCGTCTTGAAAGTCGAGGCAGTGCAGGGAAAACAGGTTTCCCTGGAATGGACTGAGATATCCTGGGGTACTCTGGGAATGGTGGCACGACCTGGAGTTCCTCTCACCTTTCCTGTTGAGAGCGCCTCCTCTTGAGTTGTGACGGGAAGACTGGGAATTCTTTCCCGACCACACAGGGAAAGGATACCTCCTCTCTAGCTGTAAGGCGGAAACGGGGCTCCTCTGGATGTGGCGGGACCTCTCGTGCTTCCTCTCAAGTGGAGACGGGTATGTCGGGGAACTTCTTGAGTTGCAGGCAAGGGTGTGAAGAACCCTTTGGAAGTTCCAGAGGTTTAGGTGTGATTAGCCTCGAGTCGCCTCAGCGGAAAATGGGCCTCATCTCGCCTGGAGGGGAGAACCTCGTGGATTTTTTCGAGTTGGGACAGGTGATCTCGACTTAAGACGGGGACCTGAGGGACCCGCTCTGGTGGCCTCAGGAAAGGCCATTCCCCATGCGAGTTGCTCGGGGGCCTCTCGGGATTCCTCTCCCGTCGATGCGGGGCCTAAGACCTTGTATGGAGTCGGTGCTGGAAACTGAGGATTCCTCTCCAGTGCTGACATGGATCTTGGCGTCCTTAAAGGCGAGATGAGGCCCATTTGCGCTGAGGCGTCTCAAGGCTAATCACACCTAACCTCTGGAACTTCCAAAGGGTCCTTCACACCCTTGCTGGCAACTCAAGAAGTTCTCCGACATACCCATCTCCACTCGAGAGTATCAACATCTTCCCGCCCACTTTCAGAGGAGCACCGTTTCCACCTCATAGCTCGAGAGGAGGGATCCTTTCCCTGCGTGGTCTGGAAAGCATTCCCGGCGTTCCAGTCGCATCTCAAGAGGAGGCCCTCTCCACAGGAAAGGCGAGAGAAACTCCAGGGTCGTTCCCACCATTCCCAGAGTCCCCAGATATCTCTGTCAATTCCAGGGAAACCTGTTTTCCCTGCACTGCCTCGACTTCAAGCCGAGGATCACTCACACCACGGTGGCACGTGGGACAGCCCTGAGGAAAATCCTCGTGGAAAGCCTCGAGGGAAAGCCACAGATCCTTGATCCACCGACGGGAAGTGTGACACTGCTGCTACGTTCGTGAGGAAAGCTCACGTGCATGCACCCACACGAGAGGAGCACTGACTCCCCAGGGGAGACTCCAGAAATACGCCAAGACCCATGTCAGCACTGGGGAGGAATCTCAGGTTCCGGCCCCGACTCCACACAAGGTCTTAGGCCCCAACATCGAGGGAGAGGAATCCCGAGGCCCCCTTGCAACTCCCATGGGCACTGGCCTTTCCTGAGGCCACCAGAGCGGGTTCCTGAGGTCCCCGTCTTAACTCGAGAGACCCTGCCCAACTCTAGAAAATCCAGGAGGTTCTCCCTCCAGGCGAGATGAGGCCCATTTCCTCTGAGGCGTCTGAGGCTCATCACACCTAAACTCTGGAAATTCAAAAGCGTCCTTGCTGCAACTCAAGAAGTTCCCCGACATACCCGTCTCCACTAGAGAGGAAGCATGAGGGTCCGCCCACATCCAGAGGAACCCCGTTTCCACCTGGCAGCTTGAGATGAGGGATCCTATCCTGCTTAGTGAGGAAAGATTTTTCGGCGTTCCCGTGGCATCTCAAGAGTAAGGGCTCTCAATAGAAAGGCGAGAGGAACTCCAGGGTCGAGCCACATTCCAAGAGTCCCCCAAATGTGTCAGTCCATTTCAGAGGAACCTGTTTTCCCTGCACTGCCTCGACTTTCACGCCGAGTATCGACTCACACCATGGTGTCACGTGGGACAGCCCTGTGGAAGGCCTCGTGGGAAAGCCTCGAGGGAAAGCCACAGATCCTTGATCCCCGCGACGGGAAGCGTGACACACCTGCTACACTGTCCCTGAGGTCACGGTCGTATGTTGAGAGCACCTGCCGCAACTCGAGAAAATCCAGGAGGTTCTCTGCTTCAGTCGAGATGAGGCCCATTTTCTCTGCGGCGTCTCGAGAGTAATCACGCCTAAACTCTGGAACTTCCAAAGGGTCCTACACACCTTGCTACAACTCAAGAAGTTCCCCGACATACCGTCTCCACTCCAGAGGAAGCACGAGGGTCAGCCACCTCCAGAGGAGCTCCGTTTCCTCCTCCAAGCTCGAGATAAGGGATCCTTCTATGCTTCCTCGGGAAGAATTTCTGGCATTTCCGACGCATCTCAAGAGGAGGCGCGCTGCACAGGAAAGGCGAGAGGAACTCATGGGTCGTGCCACCATTCCAAGAATCCCCCAGATGTCTCAGTCCATTCCAGAGGATCCTGTTTTCCCTGCACTGCTTCGACTTGCACGGCGAGGATCACGGTGGCAGAGGCGAGGATCGCGGTGGTACGTGGGAGAGCCCTGTGGGAAAGCCTCGTCTGAAAGCCTCGAGGGAAAGCCACAGATCCCTTGATCACGCGATGGGAAGCTTGACACTGCTGCTACAGCGGGAGGAAAGCGCACGTGCATGCCCCCACTCGAGTCGAGGACTGACTACCCTGGGGAGACTCCAGAAGTACCTCAAGATGCATGTCAGCCCTGGAGAGGAATCTTCAGGTTCTGGCCCCGACTCCACACAAAGGTCTTAGGCCCTGGCATTGACGGGAGAGGAATAGTGACACGCCCTCTAGCAACTCGCATGGGGACTGGCCTTTACTGAGGTCACCAGAGCGGGTCCATGAGGTCCCCGTCGTAAGTCGAGAGCACCTGCCGCAACTCGGTAAAATCCAGGAGGTTCTCCCCTCCAGGCGAGATGAGGCCCGTTTCCACTGAGGTGTCTCGAGGCTAATCACACGTGACCTCTGGAACTTCCAAAGAGTCTTTCACAGTCATGCTGCAACTCAAGAAGTTCCCCGACATACCCGTCTCCATTCAAGAGGAAGCACGAGGGTCCCGGCCACATCCAGAGGAGCTCCGTTTCCGCCTCGTAGCTCGAGATGAGGGATCCTTTCCCTGCTTGGTCGGGAAAGAATTCCCGGCATTCCCATCGCATCTCAACGGGAGGCGCTCTCCAAAGGAAAGGGGAGAGGAACTGCAGGGTCGTGCCACCATTCGAGACTCCCCGAGACGTCTCAGTCCATTCCACAGGAACTTTTCCCTTCACTGCCTCGGCTTTCACGCCGAGGATCGACTCACACCACCGTGGCACGTGGGACAGCGCTGTGGGAAAGCCTCGTGGGAAAGACTCGACGGAAAGCCACAGACCCCTTGGTCCACGCAAGGGGAAGTGTGACACTGCTGCTACAGCATGGGAAGAAAGGGCACGCTCATGCCCCCACTCGAGACGAGGCCTCACTCCCTTGTGGAGACTCCAGAAGTACCCCAAAATCCATGTCAGTACTGGAGAGGAATCCTCAGGTTCCGGCCCCGACTCCACACAAGGTCTTAGGCCCGGCATCGACGGAGAGGAATCACGAGAGGCCCCCTAGGAACACGCATGATGACTGGCCTTTCCTGTGGCCGCCAGAGCGGGTCCCTGAAGTCCCCGTCGTAACTCGAGAGCACCTGCTGAAACTAGGGAATATCCAGGAGCCTCTCCATTCCAGGATACATGAGGCCCATTTCCGCTGAGGCATGTCGAGACTAACCACACCTAACCTCTGGAACTTCCAAAGGGTCCTTCACACCCTTGCTGCGACTCAAGAAGTTCCCCGACATACCCGTCTCCACTCGAGAGGAAGCACGAGAGTCCCGCCCATATCCAGAGGAGCCCCGTTTCCGCCTCCTAGCTCGAGAGAAGGGATCCTTTCCCTGCGTGGTCAGGAAAGAATTCCCAGTGTTCCCGTCGCACCTCAAGAGGAGGCGCTCTCCACAGGAAAGGCGAGAGGAACTCCAGGGTCGTGCCACGATTCCCAGAGTTCCCCAGATGTTTCAGTCCATTCCAGGGAAACCTGTTTTCCCTGCACTGCCTTGACTTTCAAGCCGAGGATCGACTCACACCACGGTGGCACGTGGGACAGCCTGTGGGAAAGCCTCGTGGGAAAGCCTCGTGGGAAAGCCTCGGGAAAGCCACAGATGCCTTGATCACGAGAAGGGAAGAGCGACACTGCTGCTACAGCTCGGGAGGAAAGCCCACGTGCATGCCCCCACTCGAGACGAGGACTGACTCCCCTGGGGAGACTCCAGAAGTACCCCATATCCATGTCAGCACTGGAGAGGAATCCTCAGGTTCCGGCACTGACTCCACACAAGGTCTTAGGCCCCGGCATCGACGGGAGATGAATCCCGAGAGGCCCCCGAGCAACTCGCTTGGGAACTGGCCTTTCCTGATGCCACCAGAGCGGGTCCCTGAGGTCCCCGTCGTAAGTCGAGAGCACCTGCCGCAACTCGAGAAAATCCAGGAGGTTCTCCCCTCCAGGCGAGATGAGGCCCATTTCCGCTGAGGCGTCTCGAGGCTAATCACATCTAACATCTGGAACTTCCAAAGGGTCCTTCACACCCTTGCTGCAACTCAAGAAGTTCCCCGACATACCCGTCTCCACTCGAGAGGAAGCACGAGAGTCCCGCCCACATCCAGAGGAGCCCCGTTTCCGCCTCCTAGCTCGAGAGGAGGGATCCTTTCCCTGCGTGGTGGGAGAGAATTCCCCACGTTCCCGTCGCATCTCAAGAGGAGGCGCTCTCCACAGGAAAGGCGAGAGGAACTCCAGGGTCGTGCCACCATTCCCAGAGTCCCCGAGATGTCTCAGTCCATTCCAGGGAAACGTGTTTTCCCTGCCCTGCCTCCACTTTCAAGCCGAAGATCGACTCACACCACGCTGGCACGTGGACAGCCCTGTGGAAAGCCTCGTGGGAAAGGAAAGCCTCGTAGGAAAGCCTCGTGGGAAAGCCTCCAGGGAAAGCCACAGATCCCTTGATCCTCGCGAAGGGAAGCATGACACTGCTGCTACAGCTTGGGAGGAAATCGCACGTGCATTCCCCACACGAGACGAGGACTGACTCCTCTGGGGAGACTCCAGAAGTACCCCAAGATCCATGTCAGCACTGCAGAGGAATCCGAAGGTTCCGGCACCGACTCCACACAAGGTCTTAGGCCCCAGAATCAATGGGAGAGGAATCCCGAGAGACCACCGAGCAACGCGCATGGGACTGGCCTTTCCTGAGGTCACCAGAGCGGGTCCCTGAGGTCCCTGTCGTAAGTCGATAGCACCTGCCGCAACTCGAGAAAATCCAGGAGGTTCTCCCCTACAGGCGAGATGAGGCCCATTTCATCTGAGGCGTCTCGAGGCTAATCAAACCTAACCTCTG
Organism: Capra hircus; assembly: GCF_001704415.2. NCBI lineage: Eukaryota > Metazoa > Chordata > Mammalia > Artiodactyla > Bovidae > Capra > Capra hircus. The sequence goes on from NW_017197315.1 coordinate 7,966, forward strand.
GAACTTCCAAAGGCTCCTTCACACCCATGCTGCAACTCAAGAAGTTCCCCGACATACCCGTCTCCACTCGAGAGGAAACACGAGAGTCCCGCCCACATCCAGAGGAGCCCCGTTTCGGCCTCATAGCTCGACTGGACGGATCCTTTCCCTTCGTGGTCG
>NW_017197316.1:0-8124 GCF_001704415.2 Capra hircus
TTTAAAATTAGGGCAGAAATAAATGAAAAAGAAACAAAAGAGACCATAGCAAAATCAACAAAGCCAAAAGCTGGTTCTTTGAAAGGATAAATAAAATTGACAAACCATTAGCCCAGACTCATCAAGAAGCAAAGAGAGAAAAATCAAATCAATAAAATTAGAAATGAAAATGGAGAGATCACAACAGACAACAAAGAAATACAAAGGATCATAAGAGACTACTATCAGCAGTTGTATGCCAATAAAATGGACAACGTGGAAGAAATGGACAAATTCTTAGAAAAGTACAATTTTCCAAAACTGAACCAGGAAGAAATAGAAAATCTTAACAGACCCATCACAAGCACGGAAATTGAAACGTAATCAGAAATCTTCCAGCAAACAGAAGCCCAGGTCCAGACGGCTTCACAGCTGAATTCTACCAAAAATTTCGAGAAGAGCTAAACACCTATCCTCCTCAAACTCTTCCAGAAAATTGCAGAGGAAGGTAAACTTCCAAAACTCATTCTATGAGGCCACCATCACCCTAATACCAAAACCTGACAAAGATGTCACAAAAAAGGAAAACTACAGGCAATATCACTGATGAACATAGATGCAAAAATCCTCAACAAAATTCTAGCAATCAGAATCCAACAACACATTAAAAAGATCATACACCATGACCAAGTGGGCTTTATCCCAGGGATGCAAGGATTCTTCAATATCCGCAAATCAATCAATGTAATTCACCACATTAACAAATTGAAAAATAAAAACCATATGATTATCTCAATAGATGCAGAGAAGGCCTTTGACAAAATTCAACATCCATTTATGATAAAAACTCTCCAGAAAGCAGGAATAGAAGGAACATACCTCAACATAATAAAAGCTATATATGACAAAACCACAGCAAACATTATCCTCAATGGTGAAAAATTGAAACCATTTCCCCTAAAGTCAGGAACAAGACAAGGGTGTCCACTTTCACCGCTACTATTCAACATAGTTCTGGAAGTTTTGGCCACAGCAATCAGAGCAGAAAAAGAAATAAAAGGAATCCAAATTGGAAAGAAGAAGTAAAACTCTCACTGTTTGCAGATGACATGATCCTCTACATGAAAACCCTAAAGACTCCACCAGAAAATTACTAGAGCTAATCAATGAATATAGTAAAGTTGCAGGATATAAAATCAACACACAGAAATCCCTTGCATTCCTATACACGAATAATGAGAAAGTAGAAAAAGAAATTAAGGAAAACAATTCCATCACCATTGCAACGAAAAGAATAAAATACTTAGGAATATATCTACCTAAAGAAACTAAAGACCTATATATAGAAAACTATAAAACACTGATGAAAGAAATCAAAGAGGACACTAATAGATGGAGAAATATACCATGTTCATGGATCGGAAGAATCAATATAGTGAAAATGAGTATACTACCCAAAGCAATTTACAAATTCAATGCAAATCCCTGTCAAGCTACCAGCCACATTTTTCACAGACTAGAACAAATAATTTCAAGATTTGTATGGAAATACAAAAAACCTCGAATAGCCAAAGCAATCTTGAGAAAGAAGAATGGAACTGGAGGAATCAACTTGCCTGACTTCAGGCTCTACTACAAAGCCACAGTCATCAAGACAGTATGGTACTGGCACAAAGGACAGACATATAGATCAATGGAACAAAATAGAAAGCCCAGAGATAAATCCACACACATATGGACACCTTATCTTTGACAAAGGAGGCAAGAATATACAATGGAGTAAAGACAATCTCTTTAACAAGTGGTGCTGGAAAACTGGTCAACCACTTGTAAAAGAATGAAACTAGAATCACTTTCTAACACCTACACAAAAATAAACTCAAAATGGATTAAAGATCTAAAATGTAAGACCCAGAAACTATAAAAACTCCTAGAGGAGAACATAGGCAAAAACACTCTCAGGACATTAAATCACAGCAGGATCCTCTATGATCCACCTCCCAGAATTCTGGAAATAAAAGCAAAAAATAAACAAATGGGATCTAATTAAAATTAAAAGCTTCTGCACAACAAAGGAAACTATAAGCAAGGTGAAAAGACAGCCTTCTGAATGGGAGAAAATAATAGCAAACTGAAAGCAACTGACAAACAACTAATCTCAAAAATATACAAGCCAACTTCTGCAGCTCAATTCCAGAAAAATAAACGACCCAATCAAAAAATGGGCCAAAGAACTAAATAGACATTTCTCCAAAGAAGACATACGGATGGCTAACAAACACATGAAAAGATGCTCAACATCACTCATTATTAGAAAAAATCAAATCAAAAATCAAAACCACATGAGGTACCACTTCACATCAGTCAGAATGGCTGCGATCCAAAAATCTGCAAGCAATAAATGCTGGAGAGGGTGTGGAGAAAAGGGAACCCTCCTAACTGTTGGTGGAAATGCAAACTAGTACAGCCACTATGGAGAACAGTGTGGAGATTCCTTAAAAAATTGCAAATAGAACTACCTTATGACCCAGCAATCCCACTTCTGGGCATACACACCGAGGAAACCAGAATTGAAAGAGACACATGTACCCCAATGTTCATCGCAGCACTGTTTATAATAGCCAGGACATGAAACAACCTAGATGTCCATCAGCAGATGAATGGATAAGAAAGCTGTGGTACATATACACAATGGAGTATTACTCAGCCGTTAAAAAGAATTCATTTGAATCAGTTCTGATGAGATGGATGAAACTGGAGCCAATTATACAGAGTGAAGTAAGCCAGAAAGAAAAACACCAATACAGTATACTAACACATATATATGGAATTTAGGAAGATGGCAATGACGACCCTGTATGCAAGACAGGAAAAAAGACAAGATGTGTATACCGGACTTTTGGACTCAGAGGGAGAGGGAGAGGGTGGGATGATTTGGGAGAATGGGAATTCTAACATGTATACTGTCATGTAAGAATTGAATTGCCAGTCCATGTCTGACGTAGGGTGCAGCTTGCTTGGGGCTGGGTGCATGGGGATGACCCAGAGAGATGTTGTGGGGAGGGAGGTGGGAGGGGGGTTCATGTTTGGGAACGCATGTAAGAATTAAAAGATTTTAAAATTAAAAAAAAAAAATAAAAAATTTAAAAAAAATAAAATAAAAATAAAATAAAATGAACAGGAAAAGAGAAAAGTTCAAAACAAAGATGCAAAATAATTTTTAAAAATAATACCAAATGATATGTGTCAAGCCTCCAGGATACAGTGGGCAGGCAACCACAGGAACTAAAGAAAGAAAAACAAGAACTATTTTTCTCCTGTCCATGTGGCAAAGAAGGACCGGGTGCCCTGGAGAAACAGAGCGGGGAGGCTAGGTACCTTTCACAGCCTGTCTGTTCTGATATCTCGTCCCCTGGGAAGACTGAGGCTGCTGCTGGCTTTGCTGCTGCTGCTGCAGACACTGCATCTTCTCCATGTGCCACTTTCGGGAGGGCGTTTGAAACTTCCCTGATGAGTTCCACACCACCTGCTGCATGGCCGGGGCAGTCTCCTTCGGCAAAAGCAGCCTCTGCTTTTTCACTCAGTTTCCTATGGTGCTGGCGGTAGTGATGGTGGCTGTGCAGGTGATGATGGTGGTGGCCATGACCCCAGCCCTGGGAGTTTGGGAGGATGAGCGGTTGAGGACCAGCATTTCCAGGGGAGACTGGCTGCCCGCTGTTGTGGATGGTGGCGCTTTACCTGCAACTGAAGCCAACACATGAAAAAACAAAACAGAAATTAGACGAGACTCAGGCTGACCTGCAGGGTCTCCAGGCCACTGAGTTCTAGGTCACCATCCCAGGATACCATGCCAAGGACCTCCCTGATAATTAGCACATTCTCACTTTATATGTGTAGGCCAATTCTGCAGCATGTTCTAGCTTAAACATCAGCCTCCTTGGGTTACATGCTTCCTCACATTTGAGATACTTGCCAAGGCCTCTGAGTGACTGAGGCCAACATGACCCAGTCCCTGGCCTGGAGTTTCCCACCTGCTAGTCGACGACTCAGTGGATGAACAGAATCTTGCAGTACCTTGTTTTACAAAGTTAGAGTTCACTAAGCAATTTCAGAAAGACTCAGCTGAAGTCCATCTGGACATTAAGAGGAACGCTTTCTTTGGCCAGGAAACCTACAGGAATCAGACAGCCTCCCCAATGGCCAAAGCACTGAATAACAATGAATCACCTAGAATGGAGAGTATTGTCTTTCATCTCTTCTAATTCCTTCCAGAATAGTCTCAGCACGGCCTGCCACCTTGACACATAATACTCAAGGGAACTCCACACCAAGGATAGAACCATCCCCAGCACAATGATTTATGGAGGATTTAGAAGCATTGCTTTTGTTTTGACTGCAGTTAGCATGCACTGCAGTTATCTAGTGTTTATGCAGAGCACAAAATACTGTTTTACCTAAAGTCTTGTAGTCAAGTTTAATTCCAAAATTGAAATCAATTTTTTTAAAGAGCTGCTGCTTCAGATAAAACATATATTAGGGGAGTAATCATACCAGCAGGTTGGGAATGAGAAAAAAAAAAAAAAAAAAGAATACGAGACTAGAGTTTGCATAACACTGCCTTTCAGAATGTATCTACCTGAAGGAACTGGGCTATGAGTGTGGACCGGCAGGCTCCCCCATACCTGGGATTCTCCAGGCAAGAACACTGGAGTGTGTTGCCATTTCCTTCTGCAATGCATGAAAGTGAAAAGTGAAAATGAAATCGCTCAGTCGTATCTGACTCTTAGTGACCCTATGGACTGCAGGCTACCCGTCTCCTCTGTCCATGGGGTTTTCCAGACAAGAGCACTGGAGTGGGGTGCCATTGCCTTCTCCCCCATGTGTAGTGACCTCCATATCATGACAACAGTCAAAAATCACACCCTATAATTTTTCACACTCACTCATTTCTTCTTCAAGGGCTAGAGTCTCCTAGTCTAGGAGACTCCCTTAGTGAACCAGGAGGAGGTAGAGCTGTCAGAGATGCCTCTTTATAAACTAAAGTGAAGATAAGGTGTCCATAGGTGTGTGGATTTATCTCTGGGCTTTCTATTTTTGTTCCACTGATCTACGTTTCTGTCTTTGTGCCATTCACACCAGTCAGAATGGCTGCAATCCAAAAGTCTACAAACAAATAAATGCTGGAGAGGGTGTGGAGAAAAGGGACCGCTCTTACACTGTTGGTGGGAATGCAAAGTAGTACAGCCACTATGGAGAGCAGTGTGGAGATTCCTTTAAAAACTGGAAATAGAACTGCCTTATGACCCAGAAATCCCACTGCTGGGCATACACACTGAGGAAACCAGAATTGAAAAGAGACACGTGTACCCCAGTGTTCATTGCAGCACTGTTTATAATAGCCAGGACATGGAAGCAACCTAGATGTCCATCAGCAGATGAATGGATAAGAAAGCTGTGGTACATATGCACAATGGAGTATTACTCAGCCATTAAAAAGAATACATTTGAATCAGTTCTAATGAGGTGGATGAAACTGGAGCCGATTATACAGAGTGAAGTAAGCCAGAAGGAAAAGCGCCAATACAATATACTTGTTAGGTAAAGATGACCAGACACCAAAAAGAGTGTCTAACAGGCTTTTTGATAGCGAATCGTTCCCGGGCAGGGTTCCTGGACCCGAACAAGGCAGGTTGAGGAAGTCCGTGCCTGGACCGTGTTGGAGGCGACTTATATACATTCGTTGCGGGGGATGGTCAGGTTTAATGGAAGTGGGTTCGGATAGGTCACCAGGCCAAGCTGTCTCGGGCTGATAGGTCCTTCTACGTGGCTGGGGTGGGGCGGCTTTTAGCTGGTGAAGTGTGCTGAAGTTGGTCCCCAGGCTGGGAGGCTCCTTCCATTAGGGACTTCCCCCATTGGCAGGAGGGAGAGGAGGGGCAGCCCATCATGGCCCCTGGGGTCTGCCTTACATTTTGACCCTTTTGATAGGATAAGGGTGCCATTATTGCTCCTGGCTACTTCCTGCTGAACTGGGGTGCCACTGGGGCTGAGGGTCAAGGCCAGATCCTGGTGACCTTTAGGGGGCCTCAGGGTCTCTGGACGGGAGTTTGGAGTATGTGGCCACCATCAACCGTCTGGGTCATCTCCCTGACCCTCCAGAGGATGATCTGAAAAGCACAAGGTCCTGTAGACAGGGTGAGGAACAACGCTGTGAGGGGTCCGAGAAGTGGGAGAAGCCATTTTTTCCCAAGACCGCTTCCACCATCCCAAGAAATTGAAACCGCCTGACTCAGCCTGTCTAAGTCTGATGTTCTCTATCAGCTCTCGGACCTTGTTCTGAACTATCCCTGAGACATTAACAAAAAAAACAAGAGTCTGACCTTAGGAACTGACAGGTTCCCTTTTTCAGCCGTTAGCAGGTCTAGGGCCCTTGATTTTTGGAGAGCCACTACTGTCAGAGAGGTTATCTGGGTCTATAATGCCACTAGGGAATTGGCCACCTTGTCCAGGTCTCGATTGAGGTCTGCGGACAGCTTACAGTAGGAGTGTGTGGCTGATCCCAATCCTCCTGTCCCCAGTCCTAAGGCCATGAATAGACCTCCCCTGAGGAGCAGGGGATTGCCGCCAATGTCCTCCGTGGCAACGGGTTTGGCTGGATCTCGGTCTTTCATTGCCTGTGGTGTCAGAATGGTCAGGTAGGGAGTAAGGAAGACTGGGGTGTAAGGCTGAGTCCAGTTGGGCGGGGAAACATTGTAATAAGGAGGTTTGATTACAGAGAAAGAATATCTCAGGTTTTCCACATATCGGAGGGTTTGGGGATAGAGGGTCGTCACAGGCCACTGTGGTTAATGAGGTGTCATTGGCCAGGATACAAGAGCATTGGCTGGAAGGTACAGTATCTCAGTGGTCAAGGGCCCCATTGGCAAGGTTACTTCAGTGACATTTCGAGTGAGATTTTGGCCTCTATCCATTTGCTAGGGATCGGTTGAACAAGGAATGGTTGGGGTCTCAAGGGAAGATAGAGCCATCATGAGAGGTTTGGTGAGGTTTCAGTCAGGGTCTGATAGGTGTCATTGAGGCTGGTGAAAATTTTGGGATGAAAAATCTAGGGTTTGAGTGCCTGATGAACCTGGTCTAGGAGTTTGTTGGGCTCATGGTGTGGATCAGAGGCTTCAGTTGCCAACTTTATGAGGTCCTCTTGGACCTTATGTTGGATTTGTTCTCATCTCTGTCATTTCATAGTGAGTTGCATGGTAAAACAGAGATCTTTGTCCCTAGCTTATAGCAGTTAGAGGCTGAGCTTGATTCGGCTGTTTCAAGGCTCTTGGCCGTCCAATACCATTTACCCCCATGGGAGCATGGCTGGCAGGGTAGACATGATGGTCTCGGTGGACATAAGTGTAGGCTGTGAACCCAGTGCCCCAGAGTCTTGTTTGGTGCAGCCCCGGGGTCAGGGCATAGGTTGCCCGCCCGTATTATCATGGCCAGGAGGAATAGTGGCAAGAGCATGTTAAGCTCTAAATATTAGAAGGAGAGAGATAAGAGTGAAGAAGTCAATTTGAGATTCTGTAAAAGGAAGGAAGGTCCCCTGCAAGTGTAGATCAGAAATTGCCTGAAAGAAAGAGTCACAGTCGTGATTGGGGTAGCCAGCCAAAGGTCCTGTTGGTAGGGCCAAGATAAAGTCTTCAAGGCAGGCCAGGGTGAGAGACATATGGCCAGGTCAGGCTGTCCCAATGGAGTAGCATCCCAGGAATAGTGAACAGATAATAAGGAAAGCATGGGCCAGTAAAAGTCAAAGTATGAGTGGCCAGTCCTGGGGGGCTGTGACAGCCAGTCTAATGCAAAGAGTATAGCCAGAGTTGCAATTGGCAATAGCCACAGAAATGAGGCCAGAGAAGCATTGGCTGGGGCGTGTCAGTCACTGGCGGGAGGCAAGGATGTCTTAGTAATGGTGATCTTGGTAGGTCCCAAGATTTTAGAGGTGTGTAAGTCTCCAGGGGTTTGGGAGAAGGTAGCTGTGTAGTGGAGCCCGCTTGAGCCATGTGATGTGATACCATGGCTCATGTCCCCACAGTTTGGCTGCTGTAGGGGTGGTGAGGAACCACCGTGAAAGTCCCAGTCCACCCGGGTTGAAGTGGTTGAGGCATC
>NW_017197317.1:0-19996 GCF_001704415.2 Capra hircus
CTTGGATGCGTAAAGTCTCCATCTAATGCAGTGATTATCGCAGTATGGTCTGTGGTCCTCTGGGCATTCCCAGGGCCCTTTAAGGGAGTCATGAGGTCAAAACTGTTGTCCAGTATAACAGTGAGTTGGCTGTTGTCATGATTTATCAGTCCCATATAGGGCGGTAGCATGACCGGTCATTGGTTTTCCCCTCTCTCTGTTCACACCCTCCTTTTCTCCACGCTCTTGCTCCCTCCCCACTTCCTGCCTCCTGGTCTCCAACATACTCTGCTGTTCTGTAAAATAGGGTAATAGATTACCTCACAGGATTATTTTGAAGTGTAAATGTATAGACATGAGTAGGCTGTGTAGACCAGCACTGGCACGTGGTGAATGCTTGCAGTAAATCTTCAGTGTTGGTTATTATTGTTAATGTTATGATTTTGTTTCCACTTCTTTAGTTGTAGGCTTAAACTGTTTATGGTAGTTGTTTTTATTGTAATTTCTCAAGTTAATTAATATTTTGTAAAGAAATGTAAGGCCCAGAAAGAGATTTGTGCTTTTTTAGGAAAAGGAAGTTAAATGTCTGGGAAAAACAAGTTGCTTTAGTGCGCGCGCACACACCACACAAAGTAGAGAATTCAGAGTGAGTGAAATAGTTGTAAAACAATTGAAAAAGTTTAGGTGGTTTCTATACTCAGATTATTTTCCAGATAATCAGAAGAACTCAAACTAAGGTATTGGAGCTTTAGTGAGTAGTGAATTCAAAATAGTGAAATACTGTAATTTATGATATTTTTAATTAAACATTTAAGATGTGTTTGAATTATAAATGATTTTAAAACTAACTTTTTCAATTAAACAGATACACTATAGTTCCCTATTACATTAGAAAAATAGGCCCACTAATTAACAGATCGGGCAGAGATAAAAGGCTGAAAGGATCTCATGTAAGGACCGTGCATATAATTATGTTTCAATGACTTAGGTGTTAAAAACAATATATGGGGGAGTATAGCAGTCGTTAACACACTCTATTGCTGTAACATAAAGAGAATGGTGGACATGCAACACTGTGTTTCCCCTCACAGACGTGTGGACAGGAGACTCCACCGCAGGAGTGATGGTGAGACTCTTTCCCTAAGGGTTGTGGTAACTGAGAATGCCTGAGCCACTCAGTTTCCGCTCTCCCCTTCCTCTTCTCCACTAACAGGGACCGGGTTGTAGCAGTTTTTGTGCAGGGTCCTGCGTGGCAGTTCAAAGGTTGGCCGTGGCTTTTGCCTGATGGATCACCAGTTGACATATTTGCTAAAAGTAAGATTCTCTTTATTTTTACTGCCTATCTAATGTAGAAATGTTTTTGCTCTATTATTTAAGAGAAAGCCATCTAGGGCTCTGCACATGTGATGTGTATATGAAAGGATTCTTATTAAGTACCATATATTTTTACTTTTAAACACCTGTGAAATATTTCAAAAGCCTTTTTTGGAATGTTAATATTTTCTGTGTATTTATATCCAAAAGTGAATTATTGCCTGTGTTTCAACATTAATAATTACTTTGTAGGTTGCTTAGAAATCATTACTCTTGTTGCATGTACATACATGTAGAATTGATCGCCAGTCTTTAAATAGGCTGACTTTTGCTGAACTAACAATGCCACTTGACTGTTGGCTGCTGTTCCTGCTGTCTGAAATGGTTGCAGCAGACTTGGCCCTTTTCTGTTTGTTCAGGTCTCAGCCAATTACTCTCTCCTTTAGGGAGCTCCCTCCTCTGACCATCCTGGAAGTAGCCATTACTTCCTCCTGGTGATCCCATGGTAACATTCGTTGCTTGACCTGACCTCATTTTTATATCTGTATTGTAAGTCCTCCGTGGCTGTCATGCCGTTTCTAGGATGTGAGCAGCATGGTCTGACTCATTGACTCTCGTGTCATCAGCACAGAAAGGAGCACGGCATTGGGAACCATTTTTGTAGACACCTGTTAAATGTGTAGATTTCATGTATCATATCTTTCATTGGTCACATTTTGGCATTATTGATACACCAAAAGAAGAATTGAAGTCTGACTGAATAGCAATTCCATGAACTGTAGCCTGTCAGGCTTCTCTTGTCTTTGGAATTCTTCAGGCAAGGGTACTGGAGTAGGTTGCTAGTACCTAGGGGATCTTCCTGACACGGAGACTGAACCTGGGTCTCCTGCATTATAGGTAGATTGTTTACCATTTCAGCCACCAGGGAAGCCCTTTTATACGTACGGATATTCAAATTATTATTTAATTTGAGTACCCAGTGAAGTTAGTATCAGTAATAAAATCGTGTTTTAAAAAGCATCCTCATAAACAAGTATGTTTGTTAGAAATAACAACTTTAGTTATTTTGAATGTAGATTGTGCTACTGTGAAATCCAGCTGTTGTTGTTTTTAAATAAAGCAGTTTAGTTTTTGTCAGTGGTGCCACCATTCTTTTAGGCCAAAACCTGCCCAAGCTTGAAAGCTTTTAATCATTATTCTCCTACCTTCATTCAGTTTTTAAAATGAATGCTAATATGACTATAGTTTTTTTTGTTATTTCTAAAACCTGAGTAATGCACAGATTTGATAAATAGAAGTCAAAGATACAGAGAGAGTGGGAATTTTAATGAAAGCAAAATGTCACTGAACACTAGTTTTGTTGTGTTTCACCTACTTGCTTGCCTTGTTGACTAGTACTGTAATAAACAATGGTTAGAATGTCTTGAAGATGAAAATACTCTCCAAATTTCATTAAGAACATAACTTTTAATTGGGTTTTGTTCAGATCATTAGTCTTCAGAAATTTAGATAAGGACTTAGAGATTTTTTTAATGAACAATTATGATTTTCTTCCATGAATTATTCTTTCTCGTAAACCTTCCTTCTTTACTTAACCAGCATTTAAAATGAAAGTACTCTTGCCCTTCCATCTAAAACACATGGAAGAAAAACCCGTTCCTCTTCCCTCACCTTTTCTTCTAGCTTCCTCTCCTTTCCCTCCACAGCCAAGTCTTTAAAACAGTTGTCTTGCTTTCTGTTTGATCGCAGGCAGCTGTGGTGGTACCTGCTCACCCACTGAGCTGCTCCCACAGGGATCCAGATATTGGCTACTTTTGGTCTCCTTATCATATTACTCTTGATCCATTTTTCTCTTCTTAAAATGTTCTTTTCTGAGGGCTTGTTACATTTACTCAGACTCTAGCTATTTTTCCTCTGGCTTTCAGTGACATCAGTGACGTTTTTGTGTTCCCACTTCTCTCCTGCTTTAATTATAGACACGCACTCGAGGAGATCTGGTGGCTTCCTGTCACCATCTCTGTCCTTAGTTCCAAGTTATGTCTCTGGCTGATGTTCTGGGCCTCTCTGTCTCACCGATGACCAGGTGGCTCCTTGTGAAGTCCCACTGGTGCATCAGGCTCTGCCTCTTCTGAGAGGAATCTGTTGTCTTATGTTCTCCTTCCTCCCCAGACTGTTCTTTTCCTCAGTGTTTTTAGTAATTTGCATAAGCCAGAAATTTAGAAATATGTCATCTCCTAGCTTTTAGCTGGACTTCCCTGGTGGCTCTGATGGTAAAGAGTCTGTCTACAATGTGAGAGACCTGGGTTCGATCCCTGGGTTGGGAAGATTCCCTGGAGAAGGACATGGCAACCCACTCCAGTACTCTTGCCTTGAAAACCGCACAGATGGAGGAGCTGGTCTCCTTGCTGTAAATTAACTCTTGAGTGTTGTAGCTTCTCACCTTTCCCCCAATCTACATGGAAAATGATAATATCTGTATAGCATAGGGGTAAACTGAGGGTACTTGGTAAAAAAATGTATTTCTTTTGTGCTGCATAATAAAATAGAGAGGTTTAGAGAAGATCTTTAAATATTAAACTCTATAAAATTTTGCCAAATAAAATCTTTTCAAAATTATGAGAAATTTGAGCTTGATACTGGTTTTTAAAAATGCTGTTTTTTTTAGGCTTCAAGTCCAAGATTTTTAAATGACAATTTCTTGAAATTTTTTAGTTATCATTGAGAAATTTTTCTGATGTAATAGTCTTCTCTATTATGCTGCCCCTTTGTCATTTTCCATGCCATCATGTGTCTACCAAAATGCTATGTAAGAGCACCTTTTCTGTTTCTTTTCTTTGTTTCTGCAAAAAATGTATCGACAACAGTCATGCAGTTTGCAGAAAATGAACAACACATTTTGTAAAGTTTTGCTTTAGTACTCCCAGATAACTGTCTAGTTATAAAAGAATCTTATTTCTTCCATTTTTGGTGAGGCCTAAAAACTGTCTTTTTCTGAGTAAGAAAGATATTTTATGGTGATGTCTTGGTTTAAGTTTGCTTGCCACCATTGCTTCATGCTAATAAGATACTTTATGTGATGAAAGAAATTGTTTCCTCATTTTGTAACATAAACTTTTTGAACTCTGATATTCAGTTTTAATTTAAAAATTATGCATTCTGTTGAAAAATAAATGCTATGTAAACTATATCTATTGAAATTAGTAAAGGGGATTATTGGCCCTTGTGACTTTAAATAAGTCATTTAAAAAATTATAACTCATGTATTTTTTAGAATGATTCGAAACAAGTAATGAGAAGATCAGAAAACAGAAACGTAATGAGCAGAGTAGAGAGTACTGAATAGTGACTTCTTTTGATTTAAAAATTTAAAGAAACAAATATTTTCTCCATATATAATAAGTATTTTGAAAATGGCTTTTCTGAATCCATAACATACAGCCCCTTTAATGAACTGGTTTAAATTGATTACTTTGAATTAAATTCAAAATAAATAATATGCTCAGTGAGGAGAGTATAAAAGCAAATACTTTAGCAAATAATATACTCAGGAGAGTATAAAAGCAAATACTTTAGCAATAATGTTTATGTGTTTTGGGGGCTGTTGGAGGGTCACAAATGGTTTATTTTGTATTTTAATTCAAGAATTAGACCTTGATTAATTATTAACATCAAAAGCCAGTAAGCCTGCAAATGATATGGAACAAGCAGTCTATAAAGAGCTATTAAAAACAATTAACAGTCAATCATTTTCTCTTTAGAAACTCCTGATACTAGATCATAATGGTTTATAGTAATGTTTATATCTTGAATGTTGGAAGAAAAAGTAAAAAAAGGAAAGAAAAAGCAAAATGTCCTCCATGTGCACAAGTAAAACTAACACTCCACTGATGATAAACTGATTACAAATACCACTAGTGATAAACTGCTGAGGATAAACTGCTATCTATCCAACCAAATAGATGATCAAGGGAGGAAGATTCAGAGTCAGTGTTTTGTGGTCAAACCTATCAACCTTGGCAGCATACATTTGTTGGGAAGTTTTGTCCTAGAGTCTCTAATCTCCCCAGAGATAGCGTTTGAAAGTGAAAATAATTTCACCTTCTTGCTTCACACTACCCAGTGGTTTATTATCACATTTGAAGTAAAATTCAGATTTTTTTTTTTTTTTATCCATGGCTGAGTAGGATCTACATGTAGGACATTGCCTACAGAGAGTTGTTCTTTGGTAGGGCATTCTGAGCTTGCTCTTGCCTGAAATCCTGTTTCTCAGGATCTTTGCTAGACACTTTTTATATCAAGTAAATATCTATTTCCAGGTCAACTTCTCTAGAGACCTTCCAATTCCTCTTCCTTTTTCATCATTTCTTGCCATGTCCCATCATTTCTTACCATGTCCCACTTACTAATTACCTCTTCAATCTTTCCTGTCATATGTGTATGTTCTCCCAGTAGAGCAGATCTGTCTGTCTCTCCTCTAGGTTTTATACCGTATCATTGGTCTCTGCTAAACACTTTGCAGAGTGGGTCGTCATATCTCTTAGGCAACCATGCAAGCTCCTTAATGTGGCCTTTAGGACCAACATTGCTCTGAACCTCTGTGGGTCTTATCCTTCATCCATTTCCCATGTTACTTTGCATGATGCAACTTTGTTAAATTTCTTTAGTTTCTAAACTAAACTAGTTTCTCTTTGAACATGCTCTTTTGTTAACTGGGTCACTTTTGTTCTGTGTTTGCCCAATTCTTATGCCACCCTAACTATCCAAGCCTTTTCTGAATCCCGTAATCTGGGTAAACTACTCTCCTGGTGTTTCTGTGATATTCTACTACCTTTATCATGCTGTATGTGAGTAGGCATTTTCTTCTTATCCTTCACTGGATCCTACGCATTTTATTTTACTTTCATTCTTCATTGCAGTCCCCAGTGGCTGGCGTGTATAAGCCTCAGTAAATTTTTGTTGAATTAAATGTTTTGGGGGATACTACAGTGCTTAGCCTCTATTTTAGAGATCACTTAGGTTGTAATGAAGCTTTTTTGGTAGAAGAAAGATTGAACTTTTTTTTCTTTTAAGTTTTTTCGGTTAATGTCTGTGGTTGGTTTTTTATTCCTTAATAAAATATTTTTATAATGTTGATTGCAGTTTGAATAAAGAACGTTATTTCTCCTACTTCTAGTTAAAGCCTTCCATCTCAAATATGATGAAGTTCGTCTGGACCCAAACGTTCAGAAATGGGATGTAACAGTATTAGAACTCAGCTATCACAAACGTCATCTGGAGCAGACCAGGTTTTCTTACGATTCTGGGAAACATTGGATAGGTAATCATGATCCTAAAATGCACTTACTTCTGCTTTATTGCAGTAGTTTTCCTGTCTCTCGGTTGTATTTTAGGTTCCTTAAAGTTGTGAACCATATCCCGCAGCTCCCCTTTGAAACATTGCCTAATTTGATGTTGATCTAAAATAGGTAATTAGCAAAGTATCTTTGTTGTATTGACTTTGGAAACAAAGGGAGAAAGGGCTTAAAGCTTAGTAGGGGAGAACACTAAACCTGAGTTCAAAAGACTCAGATTTGGTCTTGGTTTTGCAATTGGCTCTAATGAGCCCTGTGACTTGTCTGAACCTTGTTTTCTGTCTATCCAAGGAACTGGCTTTAAGCAGTGCTGTCATTTTTTGACAGGACCTTTCGAAAGGTTTCTGACTCGAGGTATGGGTACCTGGTAGCTCGTGAAAGGAATTTGGTTTTTGAATTTATCATAATTACTAGTAGAAATTGTTTTTTTTCTAAAGCCCTTTACAGTAATATCAGTTTTATAATTGGAAAGTAAGGACAGCGTATGATCACAGTACCACTGAACCTGTTCTCGTTTGAGGTACTTTCTAAAGCCTGTAACTTTCTTGGGTGTTTCCTCAGAGACAGAGATGATTGAGATTACCCAGTGGTTGTAATTGGTAATATATTAAAGAGAATCATTAATTATCTTAGCCAGAAGCTCTTACATTGTAGAAATTAAAAAGATGAATGGTTTTTCTGGCTTACTTCAGAAATCTTTATATTCCCAAGGGTTACAGTATCTACTTTTTAGAAAGCAAAACATCCTTTTCCACTGCTGATTTTAAGCTTTTAAAATACCAATACTTATTTTTACATGTAGTATTCTAAAAATTCTAAAATTCCTATAATCCTTATGACCTATTATAATATTTTTCAGGTACATGGTAAAGCACAAATCTCACTTGAGATTCTGAGTTACTTGTTTTTCTTGCTTTTCTGGAAATCTGAATTAAGACGATACACCGTGGATACACCATGCCTCTAAAGACTGGGGACTGAAGCTTTATGAATTTATCAAGAACTTAAAAATGAAGAAGGTCACGGATCGATCTTTTATAAAACCTTATTTGATGATTTATGCTTCAAAGGGATGATGCCTGTCATCCATATAAGCAAACTTTTTGGCTTACAACTATTTTTTTTAATATTAGTCTTCTAGTCTGTAATGGAAATTGTATATTTTGATAGAAGTTTTTTCTCCATTGGTTACATTAGCATCACTTAAAATTTGTTTCTCTAGAAAATAAATACAGGTTACAAATGTGTGTATATGTAGAGGTTATAAGGCTCTCTAAGCCATCTTGCTTCTGATTTTCATTGCTCTTTAATTCCTTTTATTGAAAATACTATGTTATGAATGGTATTAAATTTTAGTCTCTGAAACTTCAAAAACCAAGCAAAGGGATGTGACTATTTTGAATGAATCAAATGTCAGCCTGTATGTGTACTATACTTTCTCTTATTTAAAAAGAATAATGAAAAATCAAGAACAGTTCTTCAGCTTTGGTTGAACTGTTCAGTTTTCAAGACTTCTTACTTATAATGAATACATTGAATGAATGTACATTTTCTCACTGACTTTTGGTAATTGTAAAACTTAGAGTGATATATTTCTATCTGTGATACCTTTCCACTTGAAAAATCTCAAAACACAAGATTAAAAAACCTAATAGGCTATAATACTTTTTATTTTGGGAGCAAGAATATGATTCGGGGGGGAAAGAAATGTATAAGTCCTTCTGCCAGTGTAACTTTATCTTTTCTCGTAAGTTCACCTTCAGTTCTTCCTTTATATGGTATAGGATTTGAGTCTTCTATTTTCTAGGCCATGTTCTTATCTTCCATTATCTTTAATATTGATAACTCTCCCAGACACCCAAAGAACATATTTGCTTAATTAAGTGTCTGAACAGAAACAAGATGGAAAACACTGGTATTTTTATGTGTGTATTCAATATCATATAAAATATAAAACCTATATTTTAACTTAGTAAAATATTTTACTACTTCTGTACTTTAGACAGAGTGTTGCCTCCAAGGTACAATGAATGAACATTTTTGTTGAGTCTTGATCCATCCTTTATTCCTTAAAAAGCAACTTGGACCCTTTACTCCCCTAAAGAGTTTTTACCACTAGAATTGTTGCTGATCATTCATCTTATGCCATTCCTATCCTTCCCCTCCCCCCACATTTAGCTCCTTTCTGGGTTAAGCTGACATTACCCTAGCCTCATTTTGAAATCTAATGCTGTCATAAAAATGGGAAGCACTTATTATTTATTTTTTAAGTAACACACAAAAGTCCCATGTCAGTAATGAATAGGAAAAGTATTTATTCATATGGAATTTACTAGGTTCTTCAGGAAAAAGCAGTCAGCATTTTAAATTATTAGGATTTAGGATATGTATAAGATTTGAACAGATTGTGCCCCATCCCCCCATCTTACCTTCTCTGCATCCTTTCTTCTTGAAAAGAAAACTCAAATTTGTTCACATTAGAATTTCTCAGTATATAAGTCTGTTTTCAGAATAAATTATGTATTGTATGAACTTTCTCCATGATGAAATAGTCAAGGACTAGAATCTGTAATATTTTAATGTAAGATTACTTGTTAAGACTACTACAAGTGGACATGAACTACCTTTCTATAAAGATTTTTAGTATTTATACTTATGTATGAAATTTACTTTTACAGAGTGTGGTTATAACTCAGAACATCTGCTTTCAATAGGGTTTATTTTTCTATCTTGAATTTGCCTTACGTGTATTCAAAGGCTCTGGAAATCATTAGGAAAAGTACAAATATGCTATTTCATGTATCTTAAAATCAGACCTTTAATACATACTTAATTTCTTTTCCTTTTTTAAAAAATTCATTCCCTTATCTAGGTCCATGGAATTCATTTTGTATAGCATGAATTCTAAGGGAAAAAAAAAAAACAACCAAGCTTCTGGCCAATCACTCTTCCTTTCTCATGACTCCAGGTCCTATAGCAGTGCCTGTCACAGTGCCTTGCACATAGTAGGCATTCAGTAAATGTTCTGTGCATGAATGGAGTGATGGAGTTTCAGTATAACTGGTTTATTACAAAGCGTTGACTCTACTTGATCTTGGAGCTTGAAAATGTAGAATTACAGTGAATGAAGTGTCCTATGCACATATTTTGATGGAAATGAAATACACATTAGTAAGCTTGATTTATCCACAAGTAACTGGAGACACCCATGTCTTGTCCCACCAGTAAAATAAAGCTCCTTTTCTTCATTCATAGGATACCTTTCTGAGTCGGGCAACAATCAGAAGCTTGTGGGTTTCCATCAGCAGCTCTCAACTCTGACTGTATACTAGAATCACTTGGGGCCCTTTTAAAAAATTCCATTACCTGAATCCTGTTTCTGATTTTATTTGTCTGGATGAGACCCGTTCATCAGTATTTTTTAAAAGTCCTTCAGATAATTTTATGTTGAAAAAGGATTGAAAATCACTGGTTAAAATATGAAAACAATTAAATATTGTGTCGTCTCCTCCTTTTTTCGTTTTGTTTTTTTCTTTTGTGGCCACCTTTTGCACTAGACCATCCCCATTATTGGTGGTATTGGCCTATGGTTCCAGATGACAAATTCAAGTCTTATTTATTTAATGTAGGAATATTTTGTTTAATATTAAATAATGTTTAATATATTTCCTTATAAACTAGTCTTATACTTTATGATTTGTTTCCCATGTATCCATCCTTTACTAACTTTTTCTTTCAACAGCAGCATGACAACAGTCCAAAAAGAAATAACTGATTCATAATGAGGAAAATTTCATAATTTTTTAAGTTAGAAGGAAATAAGGTATTAATTTCTTATCTGCCATGCAGAATTAGAGTTTGGCTTATGAAGGGAAAGAGGCATACTTTTTAAATTGGGTCTACACAGAAAAGTAAAAGTAAATTATTCATTTAAATAAGATTCATTATCTAATGAACATTGAAGGAAATATTTTTCCTAAATAAAAAATATTGGTGACTCCTAATAAATTAAGTGATGACATTGTTCTTTTTTTGGAAGGTGGGGGAGGGGGGTATTTAGTTGCCATATTTCTTATTACATAGCAGTTCTATTTTATTGGTATTAATAATAGAAGCTGTGATGATAGGGTATACATATGTGGCCAGGAATAAATTGCCACTCTTCCAGATAACGGTTCCATGAGTCTTACTAGTTTATAAATCAGTTTATAAAATTTTTTAAGACCAGTGGTATATTTTATAATATTACAAATGTATTCTTTACAAAAGCTGGTCAAAATTAAAAGAACCATGAAAAATAATGGCATTAACTTTAATATTATATGACTGAGCTTTTATTATTCAGTTGGATTTGATGTGGAATGGACTACTCTAACTATGGCATATCAACTTTAGAAATGAAAGAGGGGAGAAATGACTGAATTTGACTTAAGAATTGGATTAGAAATTTTGAAATGCCACGTGCTACGTGTTCTGGCCAGCTCGTTGCCACATGGCCAGCTCATTGCTGACTCAAGACCCCAGCACGGTTTCTACATTAACATGTTGGAATAATAAGTAAGAAAAGAAATTTAAATGTATAATAGATGTATAAAGAATTACATTTAGTAAATGGATAACACTTGCAGGTTATTGGTCTTTTTTTATGTATTATTTTAGGTAGTGTTTATTAGAATTTCTTGGGAGTTATAAATGTGTGCCATTTAAGTGAGTAAAGTTAAATAAAACTAGCTTTATTGCCGAAGTTCAAAAAGTGGGGTCATACTATGTCAAATTTTAGTAAATGACCTACCTCTCAGAATCTTGCCACTGAATTCCATTTCTATCCACTTCAAATTTACCAAAAGCTGTTTAGCCTCCATGTTTGATTTTAGTGCTTCATATGTCATGCAGTTGATGTGCATGCGTGTAGGCAGTATAAGTGACTGTTTATCCATCAGTTTTTTTATTTCTCAAAGTGGTTCTTTGAATAGAGTTTAAGTCGAAACCTGATAAAGTGTTCTACTCATTCTAATTTAATTTCATTGGAATTTAAGTCTCAGGTTTAATTGTGAATAAAATGTTTTGTAGTGCTTTAGTACTACTCCCCCCACCCAGTATGCATGCATGCATGCACACACACACACACACACACCACACACTCTCTCTCTCCCCACCAAACAAGAAGACAGAAAAATTACATTCAATCAAGAAGACAAAAACTGTAGTGTGGGGTAGGATATAGATGATAAGTGATTCATGAGATTTTTTTTTCAGGCATAGTATTCCTCTGCTTGGAAAATAAATGCAATATAAGTTTCCAGTTTGAAAACTAAGTACATATATAGTCACCTTTTCTGTTAATAAGTTAAACAATATAGCGACTCATAGTTCTTCATAAAGATAATAAACTATGTGCCTGGCTGAACTTACAGCTTGGTTATGGTCACGTTTCCTATATCCTTGTTGTAATAGAATTAAGAGTGTATCTTGATAAATTACTTTATCTTTACAGTTTGGAGCATCCCAAACTTTTAAAGTTTCAAAAAAACTCTACTCCCACATAATCAAATCATTAGCAGCAGCATCATATCGGGTGGGGCCAGTAATAATGTGTGAATCTTCTGCAGCAGAATGTCTTTAATGAAGAGTTTAATGGGCCATATTCAAACTTAATTTCCATCCAATTCATAAGTGCCCACTAAATATGTATTTTATTCTGCTCCCTGTTCCTTAAACCTCTGCTCTTGGGTGAGCTTTCACCTAACTAAAATAGATGTAGCATGAGTTGTAAATGTTGAATTTGTTTTAGGGCTCAGAGGTGCTAGTATATAAGTAACAGCACATTGCCAAATAAGGTTTTTTCCTCTCATTTTCTAAAACACTTTCCTTTTATATTTAATTGTATAATGATCAGCGTTTATGGTTGGTTAGAAGACTTTCCCTGTCAGTTTTATTAAATAACCACAGAAAAACAGTAAAATTAGCCCTGGAGAAGGCTGTGCTGTTGAATCTGCCTCATAATTATTTGTAATCCTTTGGCATAGAATTATTTATAGTTTACAATTCACCCTCATCTAGAGAATGTTGATTTACATCATGAAACTGATATGAATAGGGCTGAGACCATAAGAAACAAGATATCTGAGAGATTCTATTTATCACATTTGGATATTTTATTGGGCTTCATTTGCCAAAAAAATCCAAGTGGAGGTTCATTTGGGTCATACAACATTCACTGTGAAAAAATATGGTAATGTATATTCACAGAACTGCCATCGTGCAGTTTACAGTGTTAAAGATGTAAGTGTGGTGATAGCATTGATTTTTTTCTTTTTTAAACTTCTTAAATAACATGAACATGTTTCTCTTTAAAATGGAGTAATGTGAAGATTTATCAAGTCAGTGTATTTGTAATGGTTGGGGGAGATCAGAGGAACTTGTTCGTGGCTCGTTAGTTATTTTAGCCCAGCTGGGCATTACTGATGTTTATGGTGGTTTTGATTTTAAAGAGTTGGCATTCTTAGTTATGCATTTTTATTCCATAATGCACCACTGAGCACAAAAAGGAAGTATAAAAGAGTTACTGATGATGAAATAAATTGAGGAGCATTAATGTAGTTTAAAGCAAGTTGATGTAGAAATTTGAGGAGAAAAATTATAAGGGAACTCCACCCCATGGAGAAATAAAGTAGGATTTGGCAGCAGTGTATCCTTTTTGGGTTTTGGTCAGCAGTGTATCCTTTTTGGGGTTTTGGTCATATAGTGACTAGGCAGAACTGTGGTGTGATATTTCTCACCCCCCCCCCCCCCACCAGCATTTAGCTGCAGGTGGTGGTGGTCAGTCAGTCGTGTCTGACTCTGCAACCCCATGGACTATAGCCCCCAGGCTCCTCTCTCACATTCAGCTCAGAAGGGGATATTGGTGGGGGAAACTTAGAAGGTTTGAGATTTCTGTCCCAAAGACAGGAAGCATCAGAGCATCTTTGTGTTCTGATAGGATTGTGAATGGTCCAGGGAGAGAGTTATGGTTGAGAAGCAAGGATGGGGCCCAAGAGACAAGTGAAAGACAGAGATAGGAAAAAATTGGACCCAAGTTGAGGTGTGGAATTACTGGTAGAAGCTTGGAGAACACTGTTCCCTGTCACCGTCACCTCCTCCTGACCTCAGAATTTCTGAGCTACACCATCACACTCATTTACACTTTGACTCTCAAATCTCTTTCTGGATTCAAACCATCGACACATCCCATCTGCTTTAAAATCTCTAAGAATTCTGTGTAAATAATTGTTTACTTTGCTAAATGCACAAATGTTTGCAAAGATGGCACAGCCAAATCAATACAGGATTTTGTGGTTTGTTTTGTTAACACAGTTGTCCTACAGTTTTATTTATACAACATAATGTGATAAGCAAAACATTTTAGGACAAAGGATGAATTAAAGGTGGCCCCCCCAAAGTGGCAAGATCCAGAATCACCATACAGAGTTTTCCATATGTTCTTCCTCAGTATCTTTTTTATATCACCAGTATCTGGGGACTCATTTCCATCCACGCCACTTGCACTTTTCATATCTGCATGGCATTCAAATTCTTCCTCGGAATATAATATCTACAGTGCTTTGTAGAATGTTGTCCCTTCTTTGAAAATGTGTGTATTTACATATTCCTATATCCCCCTCATTTACTTCCTATTACCAAATTAAGAAAGAAATAATAAATGTACCAAAAAGCATATGCTGTGCTTGTCCAACTGGATAGATAGATCATTTTCAAATATAGTAGCAAACACTGCTTTAGTTTAAAAGAGTTTTTAACTTTTCAAATCCAAATGCACTGGAGTTATTTTAAACTCTGCCACCATTCAGTCCAGTCGCTTCGTGTGGAAGAACATGTAACTTAGATAAAGCTAAAGAGGCTGGAGGCAATCACCACAAATCACCAGTGAGAAGGCTGCTGCAGTTGTGAAACAGACAGAAAGGCAACCCCTCCCCAACCCCAAAACACCCATGAGGAAGTTGATGTGGTGTTAGAGCCAGTGCCTCATTGTTGTTCAGACCATCTGTCATCCCACTGGACCACACAAGTAGGAGTCAAGAGGAAATTCATCTTTTATATTGACATCACACATGTCTTTTTTTTTTTTAAAGGGGCATTGGTAAATTTCATTTGATATCAAAATCCAGACATTTCTACCTAAAAGAAGTAGTGTGAAAGTTTAAAATGAAGTTTCAAATCTCTAAAAGGATGAAAATTATCTAACATAGAGGGCATTTCTAGTCTTCTGTAGAAGAAAAGCATTTCTCCTGAAGCATGAATTTTAGGCAATTTTATTCATGCAATGCTTGTCTATGTTCACAAATCCATGTAGCAGGCTCATTTAAATAACCTAAAACTTTCCCAAGTGCCATTAAACTCAAAGTGCATTCTATTACATACCCACCAGGATGGCTAAAATTAAAAATCAAGATAATAAAATGGTGGTGAGAATATAGAACAACATGAATTCTTTTATGTTGTTGACAGGAGTATAAACTGGTAAGCTGGTAAATACAAATTTGGAAAACTATAAGAAAATAACTAAAGCTAGTGGAATGCCTATAAATGTTGAACAGCCGACTCTCAGGAGAGCACTGGACAGGACTGGGAAAGAGGGGTGTGGATTCTAATATTGCCTATGATGTAAATGCTTCCCTGAGAGCCAATTTCAAGCTACTAATGTGCCATTATGGAAGAGGAACTTTCTGAACATCTTACCTTTGACTGGAGCCAAATATATATCTTCTCCACAATCCTAAATATTTCCTCCTAATTATAATCCCAAAGAGATGTATACGTATAATGTTCACCAAAAAGCTACATATAAGAATATTTATAGCAACAAAATTTATAAAAATCGAAACGGGTAACAACCCAATTTTCTTTCTCCCCTCAAGCAGCCACTCATCTCAACTAGCCCAAAGTAGGCAGAAGTATTGTCTATTATTCACTACAATACCTTCTAGCACTAGAAGAACTCCTCGTAGACAGCTGATAGTAAGTATTCACTATATCGCCGTTGACTGAAATAACAGATTAACTGATGAATCAACAGCAGATGTCTTTTTTTGCCCCAGAAGAATAATCAACATTTCCTTCTTGGATGTTCTCAATCCACTCTGGATTGGAGATGAAGAAAGAACCCTTTGGAATATTCTTGTGCTTCAAAAGAGTTTATGAATCTGAAAGTATTTTAGGAAGAAATGTACTGATCACATTTGCTTCCTTGACCATTGAGTCTGTACATGCCAGAGCTCATTTGCTTCCTACTTTAGCCCTATTGGGACAAGTTAAGGAGCCACCCAAAAGAAAAATGCAGTGTACCACCTCACCCTGGCAAATGTACTCATTTGACAGAAAAAGTTTCAAATTGTAATCACTAAAGACATGGACAAACTTAGCATATTAAAAAGCAGAACCATTGCTTTGCTGACAAGAGGTCCATATAGTTAAAGCTAAAGCTCTGGTTTCTCCAGTAATCATATACCAATTTGAGAGCTGGACCATAAAGAAGACTGAGCACCAAAGAACTGATGCTTTCGAACTGTGGTGCTGGAGAGAATTCTTGAGAGTCCTTTGAACTGCAAGGAGATCAAACCAGTCAATACTAAAGGAGGCTAACCCTGAATATTCATTGAAGAACTGATGCTGAAGCACTAATACTTTGGCTATCTGATGTGAAGAGTTGACTCATTGGGAAAGACCCTGGTGCTGGGAAAGATGGAAGGCAGGAGGGGAAGAAAATGACAGAGGATGAGATGATTAGATAACATGACTGATTCAATGGACATGAGTTTGAGCAAACTCTGGGAGATAGTGGAGGACAGAGGACCCCGGCGTGCTGTAGACCATGGGGTCACAAAGAGTCAGCTGCAACTTGGGCAACAACAAAAGACATTGACTCCCGCACATGGGAGACTGTGTTAATCTAAGACATGATTTTTGAACCTGGATTAAACTTTTTAGGAGATATGCTTAGAGTCCTTTCTCCCCCATGGGATTTCAATGGAGAAATCTTAGAATCCTTGCCTTCAGCATGGCTTTTTAAAAAGCAATTCTTGTTGCTATTCCTGGGAAACAGATCTGTAAAATCCTTAATAATTTTCCAAGATATAAAGTGAGCAATCCTTTCAGGACATCAAAATACTGTTCATCTGCACGGTCTTCTGTCTCCCCAAATCTGTGTTCTCTTCCTTATTGTCTAGTCTGGGGTTGAAATAATCCATTAAAATGAAAATCAGTCATCAATAATGTAAACCAAACCAGAAGGAGATTTTTCAGTGTTTCTCTAAGCCAAATGTTTAGATCTGCCTTGTTAAAATTCACTTATATTTGAAATTGTTTAAAATCTCATTTGACTTATTAATCCCAGAAGTATATAAATGATATATAATTATTCTACTAAGTTACAGAGGCTGATGTATAAGATTTTATGTCACCTAATTAGGGGCCACCAGAAGGATTCCTATTTATAGTAACAAATAATTATACTTCAAACTGTATTTCTTTTAAGAAAAAAAACTACATTATAAAGTGGAGTTTTATTTTTAACGCACAAGAGGATGCTTCCTTATAGCAAATATAGATGGAGATGGACTGGGAGTAGAGAAGGAAATGGCACAGCCCTGAGAAATGAAACTATGCAACAGAATGATCTGGAAAACTTACAGACTCAGCCTGGTAGGGGTCTGTCTGTTTTTAGAGAGAATTAGAGAAGAGCAAGAAAGATGTTGATGCCTTTGATCAATGAGATGTGCTCAAAGTTATGTGGAACTTCAGCTTCAGCATCATGACAAAGAAAAAAAAAAAAAAAAAAAAATAAAACTCTGTCAAAGGAATTTATTCAGTGACTGATCTCCTTGGTAGAATGGACTGATTGGATCTCCCTTGCCAGTCCAAGGGCTCTTCAGAGTCTTCTCAACACCACCGTTCAAAAGTAGTCAACTCTTCGGTAAGCCTCAGCTTTCTTACTAAGTCCAACTCTTCACATCCATAACATGACAAAGAAAAACCCTAGCTTTGACTAGACGACCTTTGTCGGGAATAAAGTAACGTCTCTGCTTTTAGTATCAATGCAGTTCTTAGGTTGCAGCATTAGCTGTTCTTCAAGGAGAAGTGACTTTAACTTCATCGGGCTGCAGTCACCATCATCAGGTGTTTATGGGAGCCCAAAAATAAAGTCTGTCACTGTCTTATGTTCCTCATTCTTTTCCCTGAAGTTGATGGACCAGATGCTCATAAATCTTAGATTCTTGATATGTTGACTGCTTTAAGACCACAACTTTTCACTTCTCTTCCTTCACTTTCATCAAGGGCTCTTTAGTTCGTTTCATTCAGTTTCTGCCATAAGGGTGCGTGTCATCTGAGTGCTGAGATTATTGATATTCTTCCCAGTAATCTTGATTTCCGCTTGTGCTTGCATCCACTCTGGCAGTTTCAACATCATGTACTCTGTTGTATAAGTCAAAATAAGCATGGGTGACAATATACAGCCTTTGGCATACTCCTCTCCCTATTTGAAACCAGTCTGTTGTTCCATGTACAGTTCTAACTGTTGCTTCCTACCTGCGACAGACATTTGTCAGGAGGCAGTCAGCGTTGGTCTTGGTATTCCATCTCTTTCAGAACTTTCTCACCACGTTTATTGTGCATCCACACAAAGACTTGGGTGTAGTCAATAAAGCAAAAAGTAAATGTTTTTCCGCGATCTCTCTTTTGCTTTTTCGATGATCCAGCGGATGTTGCGCAATTTGATCTCTGGTTCCTCTGCTTTTTCTAAATCCATCTTGAATATCAGAGGAAGTTCATGGTTCATGTACTGTTGAAGCCCTGGCTTGGAGAATTTGAGCACTTGCTTTCACTACGCATGTTGAGATCGACGTGCAATTGTGCAGTTAGTTTGAGCATTCTTTAGCCATTGCCTTTCTTTGGGATTAGACATGAAAAGTGACTTTTTCCAGTCCCTGTGGCCACTGCTGCATTTTCCAGATTATGATTGGCATTATTGACGTGCAGCACTTTCACACCATCATCTTTTTTAGGATTTAAATAGCTCAACTGGAATTCCATCACCCTCCACTAGCTTTTGTTTGTAGTGATCCGTCCCCAACCCTACTTGACTTCACTTTCCAGGACTGTCTGGCTCTACGGTGAGTGATCACACCATCATGGTTATCTGGGTCATCAAGATCTTTTTTGATAGTTCCTTCTGTGTATTCTTGCCACCTCTTCTTATATCTTCTTCTGCTTCTGTTAGGTCCATACCATTTCTGGCTTTTATTGTGACTATCTTTGCATGAAATGTTCTCTTGGTATCTCTAATTCTCTTGAAGT
Organism: Capra hircus; assembly: GCF_001704415.2. NCBI lineage: Eukaryota > Metazoa > Chordata > Mammalia > Artiodactyla > Bovidae > Capra > Capra hircus. Next base: position 18,996 of record NW_017197317.1, read on the forward strand.
GATCTCTAGTCTTTCCATTCTATTGTTTTCCTCTATTTCTTTGTATTGATGGCTGAGGAAGGCTTTCTTATCTCTCCTTGCTATTCTTTGGAACTCTACATTCAAATGGGTACTATCTTTCCTTTTCTCCTTGCCTTTATCTTTTCTCTTTTCTCAAGCTATTTTGTAAGGCCTCGCCAGACAACCATTTAGCCTTTCTTTTTCTTGGGACGGTCTTGATCACTGCCTCCTGTACAATCTTTGTGTTAATAAGGGTCAGCACTTCCATCTGGACCATAAAAGAAGGCCACCTCTCTGAGGAAAGAAATTATCTCATTTCTAAACTTGTTATAAGAGCTTCCTTTACATTTAGAAAGATGGTAATGATAACCCTCCATGCGAGACAGCAACAGAGACACGATGTATAGAATGGACTTTTGACTCTGAGGGAGAGGGGAGAGGGTGGATGATTTGGAGAATAGCATTGAAACATGTATACTATCATGTAAGAAACAAATCACAGTCTACTCTTCGATACAGGTACAAGGATGCTTGGGCGCTGGTGCACGGGCATGATCCGAGAGATGATATGGGGTGGGAGGGGGAAGGGGGTTCAGGATTGGGAAAACTCATGTCACCCGTGGCGGAATTCATGTCAATGTATGGCAGAGCCAATATATTGTAAAGTAAAATAAATTAAAAATAAAATTAAAAAAAAGCTTCCTTTTAACTACATTTAATTTAATATGATATTGAAGGGAAATTGCATCCTTTCAGGACAGTTTTTAAAATATTTCATAGTTAAGCTGGGCACAGATGCTGTGAAATAATATAGTATCCTATGGTTTGGAGAAAGATCTGAACAAAGTGTGAGAAAATAGAGACTGGTCGTGGTCCTGTGGCTCGCCGGCTCCCCTTACATAGAGAATTTCTGGCTCTCTCTGCCACCCATTCTCCTCTAAGCATTTTTGCTTTAATCTCTTTTTTAACCCTGAACTCTATGTCTCGCCTTCTCCAGGGTT